>NW_025133826.1:0-1166 GCF_004010195.1 Chiloscyllium plagiosum
TGTAATCTAATCTAAAAATAAAAGACCAGAATTGCACACTAGATTCCAAAAGTGGCCTAACCAATGTCCTGTACAGCTGCAATGACCTCCAAAATCCTATACGTAATACTCTGACCAATAAAAGAAAGCATACCAAAACACTTCCTTCACTATCCTATCTACCTTTGACTCCACTTTCAAGGAACTATGAACCTGCACTCCAAGGTCCCTTTGTTCAGCAACACTCCCCAGAACCTTACCATTAATGAATAAGTCCTGCCCTTATTTGCTTTTCCAAAATGCAGCACCTCACGTTTATCTAAATTAAACTCCATCTGTCACTTCTCAGCCCATTGTCCCATCTGATCAAGATCCTGTTTAATCCCAGGTAACCTTCTTCGCTGTCCACTACACCTCCAATTTTGGTGTCATCTGCAAACTTACTAACTATACCTCCTATGTTCATCAAATCATTTATATAAATGACCAAAAGCAGTGGACCCAGCACTGATCCTTGTGGCACACCACTGGTCATAGACCCCCAGTCTGAAAAGCACCCCTCCACCTTTGCTCTCTGTCTTCTACCTTTGAGCCCGTTCTGTATTTAAATGGCTAGTTCTCCCAGCATTCCATGAGATTTAACCTTGTTGACCAGTCTACTGTGAGGAACCTTATCAAACACCTTACGGAAGTCCATATAGATCACGTCCACTGCTCTGCCCTCATCAATCCTCTTTGTTACTTTTTCAAAAAACTCAATCACTTTGGTGAGACATGATTTCTCATGCACAGAGCTATGTTGATTGTCCATAACCAGTCCTTGCCTTTCCAAATACATGTAAATCCTGTCCCTCAGGATTCCCTCCAACAACTTGCCCACCACTGATGTCAGACTGACCGCTTTATAGTTCTCTGGCTTTTCCTTACCAACTTTCTTAAATAGTGGCACCACGATATCCAACCTCCAGTCTTCCAGCACCTCACCTGTGCCTATCAATAATCCAAATATCTCAGCAATGGGCCCAGCAATACTTCCCTAGCTTCCCACAGAGTTCTAGGGTACTCCTGATCAGGTTCTGGGGATTTATCCACCTTTATGCGTTATTAGACATGCAGCACCTCCTCCTCTGTAATTTGATATTTTTCAAGATGTTACTATCTATTTCCCCACATTCTGTATCTTCCAT
>NW_025133827.1:0-1166 GCF_004010195.1 Chiloscyllium plagiosum
TAACCGTTCCCTGGGACTGTAACGCCGATTGGACACGGAGAGACAACAGTTCCCTCTGACAGTCACTGTAACCGTTCCCTGGGACTGTAAAGCCGATTGGAGGAGGACAGACAACAGTTCCCTCTGACAGTCACTGTAACCATTCCCTGGGACTGTAATGCCGATTGGATACGGACAGAGTGCAGTTACCTCTGACAGTCACTGTAACCATTCCCTGGGACTGTAATGCCGATTGGAGACTGACAGGGTGCAGTTCCCTCTGACAGTCACTGTAACCATTCACTGGGTCTGTCATGCCGATTGGAGACTGAGAGGGTGCAGTTCCCTCTGACAGTCACTGTAACCGTTCACTGGGACTGTAACGCCGATTGGAGACAGACAGGGTCCAGTTCCCTCTGACAGTCACTGTGACCGTTCCCTGGGACTGTAACGCCGATTGGAGACTGACAGATTGCAGTACACTCTGACAGTCACTGTCCTCGTTCCCTGGGACTGTAACGCTGATTGGAGACTGACAGGGTGCAGTTCCATCTGACAGTCACTGTAACCATTCCCTGGGACTGTAATGCCGATTGGAGGAGGACAGACAACAGCTCCCTCTGACAGTCACTGTAACCATTCCCTGGGACTGTAATGCTGATTGGAGACGGACAGACAACAGTTCCCTCTGAGAGTCACTGTAACTGTTCCCTAGACTTTAACGCCGATTGGAGGCGGACAGACAACAGTTCCCTCTGACAGTCACTGTAACCATTCCCTGGGACAGTAATGCCGATTGGAGATGGACAGAGTGCAGTTCCCTCTGACAGTCACTGTAACCGTTCCCTGGGACTGTAACGCCGATTGGAGACGGACAGGGTCCAGTTCCCTCTGACACTCACTGTGAACGTTCCCTGGGACTGTAACGCCGATTGGAGACTGACAGATTGCAGTTCCCTCTGACAGTCACTGTCCTCGTTCCCTGGGACTGTAACGCTGATTGGAGACTGACAGGGTGCAGTTCCCTCTGACAGTCACTGTAACCATTCACTGGGACTGTAACGCCGATTGGAGGCTCACAGGGTGCAGTTCCCACTGACAGTCACTGGAGCCATTCCCTGGGACTGTAACGCCGATTGGAGACTGACAGATTGCAGTTCCCTCTGACAGTCACTGTGACCGTTCCC
>NW_025133828.1:0-1166 GCF_004010195.1 Chiloscyllium plagiosum
CATTTCACTGTAAAATATTCTAGGTCCGGGGAGTAGTATCTCGCTGGGGTCACTACATCTAAGCACCAAGGAGGTGTTGGTTAGAAAGCAATCTCGAGAATGCTATGTAGTCCATACGATGCATGGAGAAACCATCAGCTGCCAAGGCACAGTCAGGTAGAGCAGGAGTAGGCCATGTCTCTGTAAAGCAGAGCACACAGCAGTCTCACAGTTCCCCAAGTTGGATCTGAGTTCATCCATTTTGTTTTCAATAGCTTGGAGAGGGGGGAACTTGTAACCGCATAATTTCAGTCTCACCTGCAGGCTGGTACCACTTCCATGTTGATATAGAATGATAAATATATAACAATATGGAAGGTGTCTGGGGAAATTAGAAGGAAGCTGCTAGCAGAAAGAATTAACTCACTGCGGGTCTGATACACAGGGTGGGGCCCAAGTCACTGAGTGATTTTGTTGTAATTTTACTTTGTTCAGAAAAACTGCTGAAATCCGCTGTCCATTTCAAACTGACTTTATGGATTTGATAATCCTTTCTTTAGTTTTACAATTTGCCTTCAATTGTCTCCAATCCCTTTTACACTTTTAAGATCAACTTCACAGGAGAAGCATTTATCTCTCACCTTTACACTTTCTATGTTTCTCTTAAACATTTTTCAAAAGCTGAGTTCAGTTTGAAATTTGCCAAATGACAGTTTATTTAGATTGTAAGACGACACAGAGTGTGCATAGCACAAAAATGTGATTTAATTAGAATAAAAAAAAAGTTCACTCTATTCCCAAAGATTTGAAATTCATTATTAAAACAATATTGAATCTTTGATGCTGTGCATGAACAACACCCTAATTTTCAGTGAGTCCCCTTTAACTATGGCGTGAGTTCCCACCTCCGTGCAGTGTAGTGAGGTACACAGCTGTGATTCAGTATACGGGGTGTCCCCGTCTACTGCCCATTTTTCAGCTGTTTCTACCTTATCCTCATCGACACCTGCTGCAGCCACTGACTCACAGTTTCTTCTTGTATTAGTATTAACTCATCGACACAACTGTAAATATAAAGTGGTGATGATCACTCCCCCTTTCTGACCTTTGTCATTCTTTGAACCAACCTTGAACATTTTCCTCTGGGGACATGATGCCCTGTGGGTTGAACCCATCTCTCAGCATTC
>NW_025133829.1:0-1166 GCF_004010195.1 Chiloscyllium plagiosum
CCACACACCACCCCCAGCATGACCCTGAACGCACCCAGCCTGAATCTCACCATTGTCCACACACCGCCCCCAGCATGACCCTCGCCACAGTCCGTCCCCTTACCCTCACTGCCGTCCAAACAGCCCCCGCCTTACCCTCACTGCTCTTAACACGCAGCCCCTAGCCTGACCCTCACTGCCGTCCACACACCGACACCAGACTGACCGTCACTGCTGTCCACACACCACCACCAGCCTGACTGTCACTGCCGTATTCACACCGCCCCATACTGACCCTCACTGCTATCCACACACCGCCCCCAGCCAGATCCTCACTGCTGTCCACACACCGCCACCAGCGTGACAGTCACTGCCGTGCTCGACATTTCAGGAATGAGGCAGGTGTGCCAAGCGGGCTGAGATAAAAGGTTGGGGAAGGCGATTTAGGGAAAGGGTGTTGGGAATGCGATAGATGCAAGGAGGTGAGGGTGATAGGCCGGAGATGGGGTGGGGGCGGAGTGGTCGGGGAGAAGATTGCAGGTCAAGAGGGTGGTGCTGAATCCGTGGGTTGGGACTGAGATAAGGTGGGGCAGGGGAAATGAGGAAGCTGGAGAATTCTACATTCATCCCGTGTCGTTAGAGGGTTCTTCGGCGGAAGATGGGCGCTTTTCCTCCAGGAGTCGTGTGGTGAGGGTCTGGCAATGGAGGAGGCCAAGGACCTGCATGTCCTTGGTGGACTGGGAGGCGGAGTTAAAGTGTTCAGCCACGGGACGCTTGGGTTTTTTGATGCGGGTGTCCCAGAGGTGTTCTCTGAAACGTTCCTGAAGTAGGCAGCCTTTCTCCCCAATGTAGAGGAGGCCACATCCGGTGCAATGGATACAGTCAATGATGTGTGTGGAGGTGCAGGTGAATTTGCTGTCCACACAGCGCCCCTAGCCTGATCCTCACTGCTGTCCACAAACCGGCCCCAGCCTGACCCTCACTGTAGTCCACAACACCGCCCCCAACCTGACCCTCACTGCTGTCCACACACCGCACCCAGCCTGACCCTCACTGCTGTGCATGCACTGTCTCCAGCCCGACCCTCACTGCTGTCCACATACCACCTCCAGCCTGACCCTCACCACTGTCCACACTCTGCCCCCAGCCTCATCCTCACTGCCGTTCAACACTGGCCCAGCCTGACC
>NW_025133830.1:0-1166 GCF_004010195.1 Chiloscyllium plagiosum
AAGAGATGCGGTGGAGGGCATCGTCGACCACGTCGGGTGGGAAATTGCGATCCTTGAAGAAGGAGGCCATCTGGTTTGTGCGTTTTTGGAACTGGTCCTCCTGGGAGCAGATGCGGCGGAGTCGAAGGAATTGGGAGAGTGGGATGGCGTTCTTACAGGGGGCAGGATGGGAGGAGGTGTAGTCCAGGTAGCTGTGGGAGTCAGTCGGTTTGTAGTAGTTGTCCGTGTTGATTTGGTCGCCTGAGATAGAAATAGAAAAGTCGAGGAAGGGGAGGGAGGGATCTGAGACTGTCCAGGTGAATTTGAGGTCGGGGTGGAAGGTGTTGGTGAAGTGGATGAACTGTTCAACCTCCTCGTGGGAGCACGAGGCGGCGTTGTCAGCATTGCTTTGGGGATAGTCAGCATTGCTTTGTACGTGGGAAATCATGTTTGAAGATATTGAGTTTTTTGAAGAAGTAACAAAAGCATTGATGAGGGCAGAGCGGTGGATGTGAGTGATATGGACTTCAGTAAGGTTTTCGAAATGTTTCCACATGGGAACTTGGACAGCAAGGATAGATCTCATGGAATACAGGGAAAACCAGCCATTTGGATGCAGAACTGGCACGAAGGTAGACGACAGAGGATGGTTGTGGAGGGTTGTTTTTTCAGACTGGAGGCCTGTGACCAGTGGAGTGCCACAAGGATCGGTGCTGGGTCCACTCCTTTCCATTAATTATATAAATGATTTGGATGTGAACATAGCAGGTATAGTTAGTAAGTTTGCAGATGACACCAAAATTGGAGATGTAGTGGACAGTGAAGAATGTTACTTCACATTACAACGGGATGGTGAACTGATGGGCTAATGGGCTGAGGAGTGGCAGATGGAGCTTCATTCAGATAAATGGGTGGTGCTGCATTTTGGCAAAGCAACTCTTCGCAGGATTTATACACTTAATGTTAAGGTCCCAGGGAGTGTTTCTGAACAAAGAGACCTTGGAGAGCAGGTTTATTGTTCCTTGAAAGGAGAATTGTGGGTCGATAGGATAGTGAAGAAGGTGTTTGGTATGCTTGCATTTATTGATCAGGGCATCGAGTAGATGAGTTGGGAGGTCATGTTGTGGCTGTACAGGACATTGGTTAAGCCACAGTTGGAATATTGCATGCAATTCTTGTCTCCTCCC
>NW_025133831.1:0-1166 GCF_004010195.1 Chiloscyllium plagiosum
ACAACCCTCCCTATCTCTGTAAGACACCCCCCCTCCCCTCCCCCGTCCCAGTTACTACAGCCCGCTGTATCACTAAATGCCAGTAGTCACTATAATATCAGAATAAGGTGTGAAAGCAGGAATACTGTACTGGGTTAAATGATCAGTCGTGATCATATTGAATGGTGTGACCAACTCTGTGGTCAAATGGTCGATACCTGCTCTTCTTTCCTCTGCTTCTCTATAAACTTACTATCTCCATAAACTCCTTCAGTCCCCACGACTCTTCCTATCCATGTAACCTTAATCATTCCCCACAAACCTCCCTCACTCCATAACCTCCAAAAGGCCCCACCACCCTCCCTATCTCCATAATCTCATCCAGACCCGACGACCCTCCCATTCAGAGTAACCTCCTTCAATCCCCATCATCCTCCTGATCTGTGCAACCTCCTTCAGGCCCACCAGCCCTGCAGATCTCTTTGGCCCCTTTCAGACCCCACATGACTCCCGATCTCCATCATGTTCTTCAGTCACCACTGCACTCTCTGTGTCCATAATCTCATACAGTCCCCACATCACTCCCTATCCCCATAATGTCCTTCAGTCCCCACGACCCTCCTTATTTCCAAAACATCTATTACTTGTTGAACCTGTAAGCTACATTTTGTAGATTGATAAACACGAACTCCCATAACCCTTTCTGCTGCCAGTCTGAAACCAAACAGTGTTCACCTGATAGTATGTCGGGAGTTGAAATTTGTTTGAAAGGATATGTCAATGAACAATAACTGGACCCTTAGAAACGCTTTTAATAAAAAGAGAATGTGTTTTTGAGCCTGTTGGATGTTATTTTTATTGGTGAGAATATAAATAGCAGAATAGATACGGGTTTAGGAGTGGTTGTACTGAGGATACGGTTTATTTGAATTTTCAGAAACCTTTACACAAATTTCAATGAGGGCTAAAGAGTAACTTGGTAGAGAATAGGGCACCTTAACTGTCAAGAGGTGGGTGAGATATTAGACAAAATAGTGTTGTCAGAATTTACTGTGGAGAAAGACATGGAAGCTCGGGAACTTGGGGAAATAAATAGTGATGTCTTGGAAAGAATCCTCAATAGAGAAGAGAAAGTGCTGGAATCTTAAAACAAGTATAGGTAGATCAATCCTCAGTAGCTCATTAGG
>NW_025133832.1:0-1166 GCF_004010195.1 Chiloscyllium plagiosum
CTTGTATTTAATCATGTTTTGTTAGCTTATCAGGATGCCCAACTGTGTTAGTCAGAATTACCTCACTCCAGCTATACAATAAACCAATGGTGTTAGTTCCCATTGTCGTTCTACTTCTGCCACTATGGTATTTCATAATTCTACTTAATATTATTCTACTGTCACGATTAGGTATTCTACTGCCACCTGTGATACAATGACCTTCCATCCCAGACTAACCTGTGATGATTAGATATTTAGCTACCCCATCTATCACAATGTTTTCCTATCCCAAGCTGACTCTACTAACTACTGATTAGATATTTAGTGTCATATTTTTCTGTCTACAAGCGTCTCAAGCAGGCTGACTGTACTATCAATTAGTTATTTAAAGTCATGTCTTAAGTATGTATTATCACGACTTGTCCCAAACTGCCATGATGATATTGAGTAGGCAAGGGTGAATTTACTAATTGCTTTTATCTCCGTCTGCTATTGTAACCTTTCAGCCCAGTCTGACTCTGCTAATTGGTGTAGGAGCATTCCACTATTCTTTTCCTATCCTGCCACACTGGCCCCATCCTGCCCCAGTGACCTTTTGACGAATGTAGCATTCCGCAGACCCCTTGTAACAGATCGCCAGTAGTTTCCATGTCTTTACCCTTCCCATGCTTTCATGCTCTGTATTTTCTGTACAGTGTTCGGTTCTTTCATCAGACATCTGTTTAACTTCACCCCACTTTCCAGTACCTGGGCCTTATCCATGCGTGATTACATTAAGATTAGATTACAAATCCACACCAACCCGCCAAAGCGCAACCCACCATACCCCTACATTTACCCCTAACCTAACACTACGGGCAATTTAGTATGGCCAATTCACCTGACCTGCACATCTTTGGACTGTGGGAGGAAACACGCAGACACGGGGAGAACGTGCAAACTCCACACAGTCAGTCGCCTGAGGCGGGAATTGAACCGGGTCTCGGGCGCTGTGAGGCAGAAGTGCTAACTACTGAGCCACCGTGCCGCCCACTAACTCTAACTTCTCAAGTATTCGGCTAAATACTCCTGACGCATAACTTTACCACACGTTCAAACAGTGAATTCCAAATAAACAACATTCCCAGAGTGAAAACGTTCTTCCGATATCCCCTCTGAACATCCTCTCACTTGCGTTTGACGGA
>NW_025133833.1:0-1166 GCF_004010195.1 Chiloscyllium plagiosum
TCTGAATATTGTGTGATCTTCAGTGATCACTCCTCTTCTGATCTTGGGATAGATGTGGCGCGCCGGGAATGGGGGCACATAGACGTTGACGAAGGAGCTGAAGATGTTTGTGCTGAGGAAGTTAATCTGAGGATCTCCTGAAGAGATGTCCCGGTACTGAGAGGATTGTCGGACACCGACCACAAACATCTTCCTTTGTGCTCTGAAAGACCCCAACCAGTGGGGGGAACCTGATTCTCATTAAGCTCAGATAAGTAGGTGGTCCCGATAACATCCTCAGTCAACTACTGCCTTGATATCAAGGCCATTCACCCTTTCCTGAGCCCCTGTGTTCCCCTCTTGTTCATATCAATAGGTGACGGTGTATGTGTAGAGAGTGTTTTCCTCTCACAGAGGGTAATCAATGTCAGGAATTATCTGGACTAGAGAGTTAGGGGAGCTACATCACTGAAAGTATTTAAAGAGGTGGTACATGAATCTTTGACCTGTCAGAGAGATGAGGGGTGTGAATAACTGGGCATTAAGGAGGAGTTAATGCTCACAGTAGATCAGCCATGATCGTATACAATGGCTTGACCGTCCGAATTACCTATTCCTGTTCCTTATGTTTTCATTTTCTGTAATTTCAAAGTAAACGGTTGTAATTTTCCTGGATGTACTGTATTTGTGTGTTGTAATCAGAGAGAGCAAAGCATTTTTGAGTCATCTCTGAGTGAGGTATAGAGCTTTATTTATAACGAATCCTGGTCTAGACCAAGACCAACAAATGAAGCACAAGTTTCAGTGAGGGGGCACTCAGTAAACAGACCAGAGGCGTCTTTCAAAACCAACCTGTATTTCCAAATAACATTTTCCAATCCATACCAATCTGTGTGTGACAGTTGTGAGGGATTATTTGAGATCCTGTGTTACTGTGGACCAAGTATTTGGAGCAAGTGGCCCCCATCTGCACCTTACAGGAGCTGTGAGAGGCTGAATACACCATAGTAACACGGGACTGTGGAGCAAGAGTGGGTCATCAGACACTTTGTCACGGCTCTACCATGCACTATGATCTGATTAAGGTCTCAGCAGCACTTTTCTGTCAGTGTACCATTTCCCTACATTCATTTGTCTTTCAAATGTCTTACATCGATAATTTTGAACAAATGGAAATATCCAGGCAT
>NW_025133834.1:0-1166 GCF_004010195.1 Chiloscyllium plagiosum
AAGTACAAATTCACCACATAAAATATACGTGTGCATGTGGGTCTTTGTCTGTGTGTATGTGTCTGTCTGGGGTGCGGGTTGTGAGTGTGTGTGTGTGTGTGTGTAGGAATATGTGTGTGTGTATGTGTAGTGCAATGGTGATCAACTGTAATGTGACATGAACCCAAGGTCCCAGTTGAGGCCCTCCCTATGGGTACCGAACTTAGCTATCAGCCTCTGCTCGGCCACTTTCCTCTGCTGCCTGTCCTGAAGTCCACCTTGGAGGATGGTCACCCGAAGGTCCGAGGCTGAATGTCCTGGACCACTGAAGTGTTCCCCAACTGGGAGGGAACCCTCCTGTCTGTTGATTGTTGTGCGGTGCCCATTCATCCGTTGTCGGAGCGTTTGCTCAGTTTCCCCAATGTACCATGCCTCCGGGTGTGGGGAAGGCCTCAACCGGAACCACTCACCTCCACTACTTGCCTTTAAACAACCGCCAAACCTCAAACAGATCATTGTTCGTAGCAAACTGCCCGGCTGTCAGGACAACCCCATACAACCCTATCACAGTGGACGCTGCAAGGCGTGTCAGATTGTGGACATAGATACCACCATTACGCGTGGGAACACCTCCCACCCTGTACATGGCAGGTACTCATGTGACTCAGCCAACATTGTCTATATTATACGTTGCAGGCAAGGATGCCCGGAGGCATGGTACATGGGGAAACCGAGCAAAGGCTACGACAATGGATGAATGGGCACCGCACAACAATCAACAGACAGGAGGGTTCCCTCCCAGTTGGGGAACACTTCAGTGGTCCAGGACATTCAGCCTCGGACCTTCGGGTGACCATCCTCCAAGGTGGACTTCGGGACAGGCAGCAGAAGCTGATAGCTAAGTTCGGTACCGATAGGGAGGGCCTCAACCGGGACCTTGGGTTCATGTCACATTACAGGTGATCACCATTGCACTACACATACACACACACACATATTCCTACACACACACTCTCACATACATACGGACACAGGTACACACAGACACGCACACAGACACCCACACACATGCACCCCCTCACAGACTTAAGACACTCTGCACTCACCCTTATAGACACACACACACCCACCCACACAGAGACAAAGACCCACATCACACGTATATTTTATGTGGTGAATTTGTACTT
>NW_025133835.1:0-1166 GCF_004010195.1 Chiloscyllium plagiosum
ATGCTGCATTTTGGGAAGGTAAATCTTAGCAGGGCTAATATTCTTAATGGTGAGGTCCAATGGAGTGTTGCTGATCAAAGAAACCTTGTTCCTTGAAAGTAGAGGAACAGGTAGGTAGGTTAGTGAAGAAAGCATTTGGTATGCTTTCCTTAATTGGTCAGAACATTGAGTACAGGAGTTGCAAGGTCATGTTGCATCTGTACAGGACATTGGTTAGGCGACTTTTGGAATATTGCGTGCAATTCTGTTCCCCTTCATATTGGTAGGATGTTGTGAATCTTGAAAGTGTTCTAAGAAGATTTACAAGGATGTTGCCAAGGTTGGAGGGTTTGAGCTATAGCTGGTGGTTGAATGTGCTATGACTATTTTCCCTGGAATGTTGGAGACTGAGGGGTGACCTTAAAGAGCTGAAAATGTGTTGCTGGAACAGCGCAGCAGGTCAGACAGCATCCAGGGAACAGGAGAATCGACATTTCGGGCATAAGCCCTCCTTCAGGAATGAGGAAAGTGTGTCCAGCAGGCTAAGATAAAAGGTAGGGAGGAGGGACTTGGGGGAGGGGCGTTGGAAATGTGATAGGTGGAAAAAGGTCAAGGTGAGGGTGATAGGTCAGAGTGGGGTGGGGGCGGAGAGGTCAGGAAGAAGATTGCACGTTAGGAAGGCGGTGCTGAGTTTGAGGGATTTGACTGAGACAAGGTGAGGGGAGGGGTAATGAGGAAACTGGTGAAATCCGAGTTCATCCCTTGTGGTTGGAGGGTTCCTAGGGCGGAGATGAGGTGCTCTTCCTCCAACCGTCGTGTTGTTGTGGTCTGGCGATGGAGGAGTCCAAAGACCTGCATATCCTTGGTGGAGTGGGAGGGAGAGTTGAAGTGTTGAGCCACAGGGTGGTTGGGTTGGTTGGTCCGGGTGTCCCAGAGGTGTTCTCTGAAATGCTCCGCAAGTAGGCGGCCTGTCTCCCCAATATGGAGGAGGCCACATCGGGTGCAGCGGATGCAATAGATGATGTGTGTGGAATTTATGGCGGATATGGAAGTTTCCTTTGGGGCCTTGGAGGGAAGTGAGGGGTGAGTGGTGGGCGCAAGTCTTGCACATCCTGCGGTTGCAGGGGAAGGTGCCGGGAGTGGAGGTTGGGTTGGTAAGGGGTGTGGATCTGACGAGGGAGTCACTG
>NW_025133836.1:0-1166 GCF_004010195.1 Chiloscyllium plagiosum
TTAGTAAGGACAGGTCTGTTCAAGCGGAGGAAATCTTGGGGAAAGCATTTGGCCTAAAATCGCTGAAAACGATATTGAGCCCAGAACGCTGTATATTTCTGAAGCAGGAAATCAAGTCCTATTCTTCAAGCTTGCGCTGAACTTCACTGAAGCACGGCAGCAAGCCTGTAATGGATATTTGGCCTCGGGAAGTGCGTCATATTCTTGAAGAGGCAGACAAAGGAAAACTATGGAATTTAGCTCTGCGGAAGAAATGTTTGGGTTCAACAAAGCAGTCACTCAGTCTGTGCTTAGATTCGGAAATATAGAGCACACTACATTGAGGAACAAGTGTACCAGACTAAACAATTATACTGAGCGAATTGCAGGTAAATCTGTGCTTCATCTGGAAAGTTTTTTCAGGCCCACAGGAACTGAGGAGGGGCGAAGTAATCCGCAGGTAATACACCATCTGTGGTTACATGGGAATGTGCCATAATGCTGTCGGGTGTGAGGTCGACGGTGGATAGGGAGCGGACCAGGATATATCAGAGGGAATGGTTCCCTGCGGAAGGCTGACAAGAGAGAAGGAAACATGTTTCTGGTGGTGGCATCCCGTTGAAGCTGGCTGAAAGAGTGGCGAATAATCCTGAAATATTGTGCAAGTCTGACTCAACATATGTGTCTGTATTTGTCGAGAGATGGTCAGATGTAGTTCTTTTTTAATCAGTGAATGGACGAGAATTCTCCCAATGATCATGTTCTGAAAAAAGTCAGTTCTCTCCAGTACTTAAGTGTTTATTAATTCGTCAAAATAATAGTCTTATCTATTATTTGGTCATATCTGTTGTCGAACCTTGCTTTGTGGACTTTACCTGACGCATCGCCGACGTTAGTGGAGGTGATTAGAATGCAACGAAGGCACGTGTTTTGAACGAGGACATGCACCCGCGCCCAAACAATATTTCAAAAATATTAATCCTGACTGTAACTATCTTGTTTCTGTTAAGCGGGCGATTTGTGGATATTCCAGGGATGATGCAATTGGTGCAACCAGTCTGTTTTAAACAAAACGGAATGTATTTGCAAGATTATAGAATGAAATACAAACAAAAGAGAACATAATACAGAATAACTAAACCTATTCAAAAACCCAAAAGATTATCCAAACTTAATGATGTATTTCC
>NW_025133837.1:0-1166 GCF_004010195.1 Chiloscyllium plagiosum
CTTGTTACGGTTTGAGGGGTGGGGTTTTAGGGCAGAGGGGTGGGATGTGGACGAGATGCATTGGAGCACATCTTTGACCACATGGAAGGGAAATTGCGGTCTCTAAAGAAAAGACCATCTGGTGTGTTCTGTGGTGGAACTAGACCTTCTGGGAGCAAATATGGCAGAGGCGGAGGAATTGGGAATATGGGATGGCATCTTTGCAAGAGGTAGGTTGGGAAGAGGTGGAATCCTCGGTGTCGGTGGGTTTGTAAAAAGTGTCAGTGTCAAGCCGGTCATCATTAATGGAGATGGAGAGGTCCAGGAAGGGGAGGGAGGTGTCAGAGATGGTCCAGGTGGTCGTTAATGGAGATCTGTTTGGAATCTTGTAACCTTCCAGATCAAAGGGATCATTTGAAAGTGATTGATGATTGGCTGTCAGTATCCTCTACAACGGATGTGTCATTGATTGACAGGCGAATAGCCAATTGTGACAATGTCATGCTGAAATGCAGCCAATCGGCTGAATGGAGTGGTAAATCTCCAAAGCAGACAGAGACAGAGACTGAATCTTCTTCATCTTTATTCCCTTTTCTAGATTGACATTGACAGAAAACAGTCAGCAATTAACAGCCCAGACAGAGGAAGCTGCACAAATTCACAGCCACAATGGAGCTTGAGGAAAACACTTGTGGAGATTTTCTCAATAACATGAGAATCCTGTCCCTTTACACAGTGACAAAACCTTAAATTGGAACTGGCAGCTGAGCAGGAAGGAGATCTGGTTTACTGAAGCAGAGACTTCTGAGGTTCACATTGTTTTGTACAGCTGACAGTCTCCAGCAACTTCAAGAGATTTTACTTGGCATCACAAATCAACCCTGTCCCAATCAAACACTCCCAGAATAGGGACAGCACGAGGTTTGACACAGCATAAAACTCTGTGTCCTAATGAACTGCCTTAACCCCGAACCTCAGAAATGTCTCTGAGCCAGTCCTGAGAAGGAAGAGAGTTGAAATTCAGTGCTGACAATGACCTTTGTCCTGCCAGCTCAGCCCAGTTCTATTTAAAGTTGTGTCTCCTCCGTGGACTGTCTCCAACACTCTACACACATTCTGATCTCCTGATGCTGTTGCTGAGGGGAGAGGAGAGAGTCACGTGGGTGAGGGCACAGGAGAAGCGAGCG
>NW_025133838.1:0-1166 GCF_004010195.1 Chiloscyllium plagiosum
TGCTGCTGTTCCCTGTATTATTGACAGGGACTGCCCTTCCCTTTATTATACACAGGGGCTGTCTGTTCCCTGTATTATAGACAGGTGCTGCTGTTCCCTGTATTAAACACGGGTGCTGCTGTTCCCTGTATTATACACAGGGAGTGCTGATCCCTGTATTATACACAGGGAGTGCTGATCCCTGTATTATAGACAGGTGCTGCTGTTCCCTGTATTATACACGGGGACTGCTCTTCCCTTTATTATACACAGGGACTGCTGTTCCCTGTATTATAGACAGTTGCTGCTGTTCCCTGTATTAAACACGGGTGCTGCTGTTCCCTGTATTATACAAGGGGACTGCTGTTCCCTATATTATAAACAGGTGCTGCTGTTCCCTGTATTAGACACGGGTGCTGCTGTTCCCTGCATTGTATGCCTGGACTGCTTTTCTCTATATTATACAGAGTGACAGCAGTTCTATCTGTTGTACGGGGGACTGCTGCACTCTTTATTATACACAGGGGCTGCGGTTCTCTGTATTATATACATGCACAGCTGTTCTCTGAATTATACACAGGGGCTCATGTTCTCTGTACTAAACACAGCAATCTGCCGTTCTCTGTTTCATAGACAGGTCCTGCTGTTCTCTATATTAGTGCTGGATTATACACAGGGATTGCAGTTCTGTACATTATACATATGTATTTTTGTTCTCTTCATTAAAGATAAGGACTGCTATTCTCTATATTGTACACAGGGACTGCTGTTCTATGTATTAGACATGGGAATATCTGTTCTCTGTATTAGACATGGGAACTGCTGTGCTCTATATTATACACAGGGACAGCTGTTCTTTTATTGTACACAGAGGCTGCTGTTCTCTATACTACACCCTGCTGTTCTCAAAAATTGACACAGCGGCTGCTGTAATATATATTATATGGAGTGACTGCTGTTCTTTGTATTACACACAGGGACTACTGTTCTCTATGTCATATACCTGCGCTGCGAAAAGACAGAGGGACTACTATTGTCTGTATTATACATAGGAACTGCTCTCTATATTAGACACGGGGACTCATGTTCTCTGCATCATACAACGTGATTGCTGTTCCCTATATTTTCACAGGGACTGCTGTTCTGTATACTAAATCCTGCTGTTCTCGCGCACTATAGACCGGTGA
>NW_025133839.1:0-1166 GCF_004010195.1 Chiloscyllium plagiosum
TCCCCGGGTTCTGATGAAAGTTTCCGACCTGAAACTCAATTGCTCTTCTATTTTGTTTTCAGCTCAACTCTCCAACTATATATTCCTTTGTACATTCTGAACCTCCCTCCATGCAATTGAACTGTTTTAACAACCCTGTCTCTCTTTGTACAGGCAGGAGTGAAGGACTGGAGGGGAGAGAGAGAGATGATGGAGGGAGGATGGAAAACACTTGGATGAAGAGAGGCCCAGCAGACAGGAAGGCGGTTACCTTTTTGAACCCTGGTGCAGGATCCGACTCAATCACGTTGGAGCCGTTCAGAGCTCTGAGGCTGTGGACTATCTCCGGGTTGGTCTTCAGGGGGAAGTCTTGGCCACACACATTGATGAAGTACCTCCAGGGGACGGGGCTCTCCAGCAGCTCCTTCATGCAGTTGAGATCCGCCTGAACTCTGCTCCAGCCAGCATAGGTGACCCACTCCAGCTTGGCTGCGACAAAGACATTGTGGAAACACGAAGCGATGGCCCGAATGGCCGCATGAAATTGACTCGGGGATTTGCGGTCCACGTGGATACAGTAGACGTTCTGTGGGGTGTAAATGCTCCATAGAAGCCTCTCGAACATCTCAATGCTCTGGTGGATGACCATGGAGTAAGCCAAGGGGAAGTGTTCCTCCTCAGGGCTCAGGGGGACAGTGATATACTTGCGGCCCCTCACAGACAATCTGCAATTTCGGGTCATGTTCAGATAATCTCCCTCAGTGACGGCTTGGTGCTTGAGGGAGACAGTAATGGAGTTGAGGAGGGCCCTTTCCATCTCCTGCCTGTCCCCCTGGATGATCTGCCAGCAGGTGGAGTTCTCCTCGACCAGGAGGAGATGTTCCTGCATTGGACAGGTGCCTGGTTTCACCAGCCATTGGACCTGCAGCCATTGGCACAACAAGACCACACTGAGCACACACAGCGCTGATCTGAGGCACGACCAGTGGGCACAACGCTGGCTCAGCTTGGGCATAGCACTTTCCAGAGGGCTGTGTCCCCAGCCAATAGGCGATAGGCAAATGCAGAATGGATGCTCTCTGTGCTGGGCAGCACTGCCTCCATCAGGCCGTGGGGAAGGAGTGACTGCAATTTGCTGGAGAGGCCGCAGCAGCCAGTCCCCTCCTTGTTAGACTCTTGTCTTCCTT
>NW_025133840.1:0-1166 GCF_004010195.1 Chiloscyllium plagiosum
TCATTTGAAAGTTGGATTTGCAAACTCTCACTTCTCCCAGAGATTGCATGATGGTTTAAGAACGTTTCACTGAGCAATCCTCGTAAATATCAAAAACTGTCTGATTTTAAATCAGATCATTCGCAACCAATTATCAATGTGTTCCTAATTCATGTAAATATCTCAATTTTATCGAAACCAATGTTCACGCTAAACAGAGCGACACAAAGACTTTCATCACCATTTGAATATTGTTCAGTCGAATAACGTGAGTAAGTAGCTTATTGCTCCTGAAACCAATCACAACAGTAAGCATTTGTTTACTATTCCATGCAACAAGTGCAATTGATATCTTCTATGTCAGTTCAGTAGTTAAAGATGATTTGTGTTGCTTAAAACAATGCTTCTAATTTATCACGGATATTGACTCTAATACAATCATGCAAACAACAAACATTTTGTCATTCTAAAAATCTGTAAGTTTACTTATTTTAAATTGGTGTGCAAGAGATATTTCAAATTTTTGTTGTATAATTCAGCAAACCTAAATTTTGAATTTGTGGAAGTCTCCATTTTTGCAAAACAGAAGTAGTCTTCAGTTTATATGACACATTAAGTGACTGTTTTATTTTCAAATCATGCGCTCTACAAAATGATTATTGGTTTCATTTCATTGTAAGAAAATAACTGCTTTGAACATGTTGATTTTGTTGTCTTTTCTATTCCAACATTATTCACATTGTACAATAATGACACAATTATTATAACTTATTTATATACCAAATGTCATTGAATGCATCATTTGTTCACTTTCATGCTCACTTTCATTATCTATTAATTTTCTTCCAAATTCTGACACAAATGTCTGAACTTTGATCATAATATTAATCATCTAAAGTAAAATAACATGTCTCTATGAAGAAACCATTTGATGGAAATTCATATTTATTGTGTTACTTGTATTTTTTAATAAAGAAAGGAAGATTTGTTTTATTATCACTGAATGGCTCACTTTTTCTTCAATTCATAAAGTTCATTCCTACATTTTATTCCACAATTTACCAATTTTAATAAATATCCAATAAGCATCACAGCAAATTTTTTTTGAAATGTTGAATCATTTTAATTGCTCATATTACAACATTAATTATCAAGTCATTGTCATATTGTGCAATTATTTAAGAAAT
>NW_025133841.1:0-1166 GCF_004010195.1 Chiloscyllium plagiosum
GTTTCCACACTGTAATGTAATCTAAAAAAAACAGGCCCCATACCAACCCTCTGAAGAGCGACCCACCCAGACCCATTCCCATACATTTACCCCTGACTGATGCACCTAACACTACGAGCAATTTAGCATGGCCAATTCACCTAACCTGCACATTTTTGGATTGTGGGAGGAAACCCACACAGACACAGGGAGCATGCCCAAACTCTAACCAGACAGTCGCCCAAGGCTGGAATGGAACCTGGGACCCTGGAGTTTTGAGGCAGCAGTGCTAACCACTGAGCCACCATGCCGTTTACTTTCAAGGGATCCACACATTCACTCCAGAGAAAGCAAAAAACTTTGTGGACATGTTAAATTAGACTGGACAATTTAATGGATACAGACAATTTTTTTTAAGCAAGTCTTGTTTAGTTTCACTTTACTTCTCTCTCTTTTCATTTTTTTCTGCATTCTCTGGTACTAACCAGCATTAAATTATACTTGGGGATGGGCAGAGTACTCACTTTTAACTCCTTTGTTAACTCTAACAGCTTTTTTCTTTTTGCTTGTGCCTGTTATCCGGCTGTAGCTAGAAGGAATTAGGAAGGTGTTTACAATGGATAGATGCCTATTTTTGGGCAGTTCAAGCTCTGTTTTTGAATTCAACTGGCCTGGTTGCCATATTGGCAATGGGGCAGAAAACAATTTTTGGAACGTTTAGGTAGCCCTTTGGGCAGTGGGTAAGCTCCCCTTTACAGCACCATTGGCACTTTGTATTTTGTTTCATTTTTTGGTTCCTGTTGTATATAGTTTTTGTAAGTTTTGAACGTTTGGTAATTCTAGTTATAGAGTCATAGAGATATACAGCATGGAAACAGACCCTTCGGTCCAACCTGTCCATGCCGGCCAGACATCCCAACCCAATCTAGTCCCACCTGCCAGCACCCGGCCCATATCTCTCCAACCCCTTCCTATTCATATCCCCATCCAAATCCAAATCCAAATCCAAAATCCAAATAGAGACCTTTCTGGCATTTTCCCACATGAAGGGATTTCTAACCCCAATTCCTGGTTCCATATTTTAAACAGTCGTTCCATGTCTTTCGATACCTCATTATGTAATGAGTGATAAAGAGTACTGACCGAGGGTGGACCCATTGGCCATTGCACTCTTCTCTTTCTATCCG
>NW_025133842.1:0-1166 GCF_004010195.1 Chiloscyllium plagiosum
CACGAGCACCATTTCACACAGAGGGTGTGCATGCAGAATGAGCTGCCAGAGGAAGTGGTGGAGGCTGGTACAAATACAGCATGTAAAAGGCATCTGGATGCTGAGAGACCTGCCGAACGTTTCCAGCAATGTCTGTATTTGTTGCAAAATGCATTCATTTTAACATAATATTCGGAATACATTAAACATTTTATTTTTTTAATGACGCAGCGACATATTAAGGGTATGGCTCTGTGTATGACAGTAGCAATGATGCATCAACATGGAACAGGGAATGTGATGGTGACATAGTTTGAACAATGTACAAGGAGACCTCACATGGTCCAGTTTGGGAGAGGATGACATTATTGTGTGATTCCGCTCAGAGAGGGAGAAAATGTAATCTGCCCGAGAAGGAATGGCCGATTACACTCTCTCTCCTTCATTGTTCCTCATCACAGCAATGAGTGCGAGCTAAAACAAAAAAATCGACAGTCATCGTTACCATTCTTATTTTTATAGAATCCCTACAGTGTGCAAACATGCTCTTCGGCACAAAACGTCCATACCAACCTTCCCAGGCCCGCTCCCTTACATTTACTCCAACCAATGCACCTAACCTAGAAACCCCTGAACACTTCGGACAAATTATCATGACCAATCCATCTAACCAGCACAGCTTTGGACTGTGGAAGGAAACTGGAGCAACCATTAGAAGGGGAGAATGTGCAACCTCTACACAAATAGTCACCCGAGTCTGGAATTGAACGCAAGTTCCTCGTGCTGTGAGGCAGCAGTGCTAACCACTGAGCCACTGTGATACCCTTGGGCGATCCCCGGCCAGAATTCATTGTAAAAGGAATTAAGCCAAATCCAACTGTTCCAAGATGAAATCCCATTGCTAGCAGTTTGTGTGAGTAGAATGTCTTCAGAAGCAGAATAACATTTTGAACAATCTCTCAATTTTTCCTTTTGTCATGAGTTACAATAATATATGGACAAAGCGCGTTCAACTTGAAATTGCAGAGATTTTGTTCGTGTGTGTGTGTGTGTCTGTCTGTGTGTGTGTCTGTGTGTGTGTGTGTCAGTGTTTTTAAAAAGGGAAATATCGATTCTTTATTTGAAATTTCCAAACAGTTTGCCAGTCATCTCTTCACCATAGTTTAAGTGACATTGCTCTGGATCAT
>NW_025133843.1:0-1166 GCF_004010195.1 Chiloscyllium plagiosum
GGGAATGGTCTCTGAGAGAGACTGACCATCAGGCAATGGGCTCTGGGAGAGACTGGCCATCAGGGAATGGGTCACTGGGAGAGACTGACCATCAGGGAATGGGTCACTGGGAGAGACTGACCATCAGGGAATGGGCCCTGGGAGAGACTGACCATCAGGGAATGGTCTCTGGGAGAGACTGACCATCAGGAAATGGGCCCTGGGATAGACTGACCATCGGGGAATGGGTCACTGGGAGAGACTGACCATCAGGGAATGGGTCACTGGGATAGACTGACCATTAGGGAATGGGCTCTGGGAGAGACTGACCATCAGGGACTGGGTCACTGGGAGAGACTGATCATCAGGGAATGGGCCCTGAGAGAGACTGACCATCAGGGAATGGTCTCTGGGATAGACTGACCATCAGGGAATGGGCTCTGAGATAGACTGACCATCGGGGAATGGGTCACTGGGAGAGACTGACCATCAGGGAATGGGCCCTGGGATAGACTGACCATCAGGGAATGGGTCACTGGGAGAGACTGACCATCAGGGAATGGGTCTCTGGGAGAGACTGACCATCAGGGAATGGGCCCTGGGAGAGACTGACCATCAGGGAATGGGTCACTGGGATAGACTGACCATTAGGGAATGGGCGCTGAGAGAGACTGACCATCAGGGAATGGTCTCTGGGATAGACTGACCATCAGGGAATGGTCTCTGGGAGAGACTGACCATCAGGGAATGGGCCCTGGGATAGACTGGCCATCAGGGAATGGTCTCTGTGATAGACTGACCATCAGGGAATGGGCCCTGAGAGAGACTGACCATCAGGAAATGGGTCACTGGGATAGACTGACCATCAGGGAATGGGTCACTGGGAGAGACTGACCATCAGGGAATGGGCCCTGGGAGAGACTGACCATCAGGGAATGGTCTCTGGGAGAGACTGACCATCAGGGAATGGGCTCTGGGTGAGACTGACCATCAGGGAATGGTCTCTGGGAGAGACTGACCATCAGAGAATGGGCCCTGAGAGAGACTGACCATCAGGGAATGGGCCCTGGGATAGACTGACCATCAGGGAATGGTCTCTGGGAGAGACTGACCATCACGGAATGGGCCCTGAGAGAGACTGACCATCAGGGAATGGTCTCTGGGAAAGACTGACCATCGGGGAATGG
>NW_025133844.1:0-1166 GCF_004010195.1 Chiloscyllium plagiosum
TGGTCAGCATGGACTGGTTGGAGCTAAAGGATTGTTTCTCCACCGTAACATTGTTTAGTGGATAGTGATGAGAGCACTGAGGGTGTGAATAATTAGACAGGACAGACCTAAAAGGGTTTGAACACAAAAATGAGAATATTAAAATGAGAAGTTGTTGGATCAAGAACATTTTTAGTCAAAGAACACAAAGGTAAATGATAAACCAAAGTTTCCCATTCAGTTCAGAGTTCAGAACAGGCAGCAGAGCTTTGGATGAGTTCGGGTTTATTGAGGTTTGACACCGTGACGCTGAAGATGATATCAGTGGAATACTCGAGTCTGGATGAATCAAACCCAGAGACGGTGTAGTGTGCAGCATCCCGGATGAAGCAGGCAGGAGACGGAGATATTACAGAGGGGATGGTAAACAAGCTTTGCAATGGAGAGGATGTGGGGTCAAACCTCAGGTTAGGGTTAAAGGGCGTCCTGAGGTTACAAACATTTTGGTTCAGACTGAAGCCAGGGGGGATGGATGAAGTAGAATGATAGAAAACTGAATTTGTGATGGGAACTAAAGACAATGGTGTTGGTCTTCTCAAGATTAAAGTGAGAATAGCAGGAATCAACTTAATTATAATTTGAATGGCGAGAGACAGAGACTTAGTTACAGCAGGAGCAGCAAGCAGCAGAATGGGAAATGACAAGAACGATAATAAAGTTAAACCATGATTCACAGAATTACTAACCAGACAGAGACACTTACCTGGAATACCAACAGCAGCGAGATAGTAAATTTGCCGCATAATCCAAAGTATACATCGGATCCGACGTTTCAAATACATCAGTTGATAATTTGTAGAAAAATACTCGATTATCCCGGAGAGACTCCTGCCCATTGTGGGAACATTGCAGTCTGCTCTCCTCAGATTCTGATCTGTCATCTCTCCCTGTTTCTAGGAATGTTGCAGCTGAGACTCATTTATTAATAGAAGGAGGAATCCATCAACAGACTCAGTTAAAGCCGACAGAGATTGACATTAATTACAGTCACTGAACAAACAGGTTCATTGAACTCCTTTCAATCCAGTGCCTTTGTCCCAGAGTAAAGTAAAACTTTTACCTGGTCGAGAGAGAATATGTGAGGGTTGCTGAGTAAAGGAACAATGAAAATACGAGAATGGGCCCAC
>NW_025133845.1:0-1166 GCF_004010195.1 Chiloscyllium plagiosum
GTTATCAGGCGTCAGGAGATTACAGAGAGTGGGGAGGTATCTGGGTGCAGGAGATTACAGAGAGTGGGAAGGTATCAGACTGCAGGAGATTACAGAGGTGGGGAAGGTATCAGGCTGCAGGCGATTACAGAGATTGGGGAGGTATCAGGCTGCTGGAATTACAGAGCTGGGGAAGGTATCAGGCTGCAGGAGATTATAGAAATAGGGGAGGTATCAGGCTGCAGGAGATTACAGAGGTGGGGAAGGTTTCAGGCTGCAGGTGATTACAGAAAGAGGGAAGGTATCAGGCTGCAGGAGATTACAGAGAGAGGGGAGGTATCAGGCTGCAGTGGATTACAGAGAGAGGGAAGGTATCAGGCTGCTGGTGATTACACAGATGGGGAACGTATCAGGCTGCAGGAGATTACAGAGATAGGGAAAGTATCAGGCTGCAAGAGATTACAGAGATGGGGGAGGTATCAGGCTACAGGAGATTACAGAGAGAGGGGAGGTATCAGACTGCAGGAGATTACACAGATGGGGGGGTTAACAGGCTGCAGGAGATTACTGAGAGAGGGGAGGTATCAGGCTGCAGGAGATTACAGAGATAGTGAAAGCATCAGGCTGCAGGAGATTACAGGGAGTGGGAAGGTATCAGGCTGCAGGTGATTACAGAGCTCGGGAAGGTATCAGGCTGCAGGTAATTACAGATGTAGGGAAGGTTTCACGTTGCAGGGGATTACAGAGATGGGGAAGTTGTCAGGCTGCAGGAGATTTAAGAGATGGGGGAGGTATCAGTCTGCAGGAGATTACATAGAGAGGGAAGGTATCAACTGCAGGAGATTACAGAGAGAGGGGAGTTTTCAATCTGCAGGAGATTACAGAGAGTGGGAAGGTATCAGTCTGCAGGAGATTACAGAGATTCCTTAAGAAGGGTTTATGCCTTCTTCTGTTTCCTGGATGCTGCCTGACCTGCTGCGCTTTTCCAGCAACATATTTACAGCTCTGATCTCCAGCATCTGCAGACCTCAGTTTCTCCTCAAAGATTACAGGGAGAGGGAAGGTATCAGGCTGCAGGTGATTAAAGAGACAGGGAAGGTGTCAGACTGCAGGTGATTACAGAGATAGAGAAGGTATCAAACTGCAGGTGTTTGCAGGGAGAGGGAAGATACCAGGCTGCAGGAGAT
>NW_025133846.1:0-1166 GCF_004010195.1 Chiloscyllium plagiosum
GGCAGCCGGGAAGGAAAAGTGAGTATATAAGTCACGAAGGCGGCTAAACCCGAGATTCTACACCTGTAGTATCGCCCACCCACCCTCCTCCTCTAACCTTCTTAACTACTCTGCTTTTTCTTTTAAGGTAAGGATTTTTATTTCTTTACCAGGGACTAGTTAAAAAATTACTTCGTTTTTTTGTGTGTGTATACATCAAGTCCTTATTTAGGGTAAACAAAAACTATAGCAGAGAGGTATCAGAAGGTATTCTAATTCATACTTGTACAAAGTAAGTAATTAACTAACTAAGCAGAGATGGCTGGGCAGGTGATGTGCTGTTGCTGTATGATGTGGGAGCTGGCTGATCCCATTATGAACGGCATTGACCACATCTGCAGCAAGTGTTGGTTGCTGGAAGAACTCCGGATCAGAGTTGATGGTCTGGAATCTGAGCTTCAAACACTGCGGCAAATCCGGGAGGGGGAGAGTTACCTGGATGCTTTGTTTCAGGAGGCAGTCACACCTGGGAGATTAAGTAATTCACATTCAGCTAGTGATCAGGCACAAAAGAGTGTGACTGTAAGTGTGGCAGGTAGGGGGAACCGGAGTTCAGGAGTGGAGGAGCCTCAGCCCTTGACCTTGTCCAAAAGGGACGAGATTCTTGCTCCCTGTTCGGATGAGGAAAAGGGCTCTGAGCCAACTGAGCAAGGCACCATGGTGCAGAAGTACATTCAAGAGTGGGGAGCTAATAGACAAGTAGTGGTTATAGGAGATTCTATAATTAGGGGGACAGATAGTATCCTTTGCAAGCCGGATCGGGGTGTTGCCTGCCCGGTGCCAGGGTGCGAGACATCTCCGACCGGCTTGAAAGGATATTGGAGCGGGAGGGGGAGGATCCAGTTGTTGTGGTCCACGTTGGTACCAACAACACAGGCAAGACTAGGGTGGAGGACCTGTTTGGGCATTACGAAGTACGAGGCAGGAAATTGAAGCTCAGGTCCTCAAGGGTCATAATCTCCGGATTACTGCCCGAGCCACGTGCCAATTGGCACAGGGACAAGAAAATTAGGCAAGTAAACACGTGGCTAAGGGATTGGTGTGGGAAAGAGGGATTCCACTTCATGGGGCATTCGCATCAGTTTTGGAACAGAGGGGATCCGTACCGTTGGGACGGTCTCCACCTG
>NW_025133847.1:0-1166 GCF_004010195.1 Chiloscyllium plagiosum
GCCTCCTCCATCGCCAGACCCTGGCCACACGACACCTGGAGGAAGAACACCTCATCTTCCGTTTAGGAACCCTCCAACCACACGGGATGAATGTAGATTTCTCCAGCTTCCTCATTTCCCCTTCCCCATCTTATTTCAGCCCCAACCCTCGGATTCAGCACCGCCCTCTTGACCTGCAATCTGCTTCCCGACCTCGCCGGGCCACACCCTCTCCAGCCTATCAGCCTCACCCTCACCTCCGTCCACCTATCGTATTCCCAGCGCCCCTCCCCCAAATTCCCATCCCGTATCTTTTATCTCAGCCCGCTTGGCACACCAGCCTAATTCCTGAAGAAGGGCTTATGCCCGAAACGTCGATTCTCCTGCTCCTCAGCTGCTGCCTGGCCTGCTGTGCTTTTCCAGCACCACATTTTTCAACTCTGGTACTCCAGCATCTGCATTCCTCACTTTCTCCTTGGATTTTAAAGTCATCATTGCCGACAGTAGCAGTGTCAGAAGGCTGGAGGATAGCAAATGTTGTTCCCTTGATTAAGAAGGGGAGTTGGGAAAATCCTGTTAATTGAAGACCAGTGAGGTTTACTTCGGGTGTGGGGAAGCTGTTGGAAAAGTTTATAAGCGATAGCATTCATAATCATCTGGGAAAAAAATAAGTTGATTAGGGATAGTCAACACGGATTTTTGAAGCGTAGGTCGCGCTTAACTAACCTTATTGAGTTCTTTAAGAAGGTGAAAAAACAGGTGGATGAAGGTAAAGCGGTTAATGTGGTGAATATGGACTTCAGTAAGGTATTTGCTAAGGTACCCCACGGTAAGTTATTGCACAAAATACAGAGTTCCAGCTTGGAAGGTGATTTAGCATTTGGATCAGAAATTGGCTAGGTAACGGAGAACAGCGGGTGGTGGTTGATGGGAAATGTTCATTCTGGATCTCAGTTACCAGTGGTGTGCTGCAAGGATCTGTTTTGGGGTTACTGCTATTTGTCATTTTTTGCAACTTATCTATGTGTGGTCGTAGGAGGATGGAGGTAAATTTGCGGATGACACTAAGATAGGAAGAGTTGTGGATAGTGGCAAAAGATGTTGTGGGTTACTGGGGGACCGGGATAAGTTGCAGGGCTGGGCTGAGAAGTGGAAAATTGAGTTTAATGAAGAAAAGTGTGAGGTTT
>NW_025133848.1:0-1166 GCF_004010195.1 Chiloscyllium plagiosum
AGTCAGAGCTGTGCTATATCAGTCAGAGCTGTAGCAGTCAAAGCTGTATCAGTCAGAGCTGTATCAGTCAGAGCTGTATAAGGCAGAGCTGTGCTATATCAGTCAGAGCTGTATCAGTCAGTGCTGTATCTGTCAGAGCTCTGCTGAATCAGTCAGAGCTGTGCTGTATCAGTCAGTGCTGTATCAGTCAGAGCTGTATCAGATAGGGCTGTATTAGGCAGAGCTGTGCTATATCAGTCAGAGCTGTATCAGGCAGAGCTGTATCAGTCAGAGCTGTGCTGTATCAGTCAGAGTTGTGCCATATCAGTCAGAGCGGTATCAGTCAGAGCTGTATTAGGCAGAGGTGTGCTATGTTAGTCAGAGCTTTATCAGGCAGAGCTGTATCAGTCAGAGCTGCAATCAGTCAGCGCTGTATCATGCAGAGCTGTGCTGTATGAGTCAGAGCTGTGCTGTATCAGTCAGAGCTGTATCAGTCAGAGCTGTATTAGGCAGAGCGGTGCTATATCAGTCAGAGCGGTATCAGTCAGAGCTGTATCAGTCAGAGCTGTATCAGTCAGTGCTGTGCTGTATCAGTCAGAGCTGTATCTGTCAGAGCTGTATCAGTCAGAGCTGTACCAGTCAGAGCTGTGCTATATCAGTCAAAGCTGTATCAGGCAGAGCTGTATCAGTCAGAGCTGTGCTGTATCAGTCAGAGCTGTATAGGTCAGTGCTGTATTAGGCAGAGCTGTGCTATATCAGTCAGAGCTGTATCAATCAGAACTGTATCAGTCAGAGCTGTATAAGTCAGTGCTGTATTCGGCAGAGCTGTGCTATATCAGTCTGAGCTGTATCCGTCAGAGCTGTATCAGTCAGAGCTGTATCAGTCAGAGCTGTGCTGTATCAGTCAGAGCTGTATCAGTCAGTGCTGTGCTGTATCAGTCAGAGTTGTGCCATATCAGTCAGAGCAGTATCAGTCAGAGCTGTATTAGGCAGAGCTGTATCGTTCAGAGCTGTGCTGTATCAGTCAGAGCAGTTCCATATCAGTCAGAGCTGTACCAGTCAGAGCTGTATTAGGCAGAGGTGTGCTATGTCAGTCAGAGCTGTGCTCTATCAGTCAGATACAGTCAGTGCTGTATCAGTCAGAACTGTGCTGAATCAGACAGAGCTGTATCAGTCAGAGCTGTATT
>NW_025133849.1:0-1166 GCF_004010195.1 Chiloscyllium plagiosum
CCCAACGAACGTCTGATAGTATCATAGTTTCCTCCCATTGTGCTTGCTTCTCTCCTTCTCCATGGCTATGTAGAATATGAGGCAGTTGTGGCCACTATCACCAAAATGCTCTCTCACCGCAAGATCTGATACCTGCTCCGGCTCATTGACATTAATAATAACGGCTTCATAATCAATTGCTCATTGGGAATGGATTAACTCTGTGGGTTAGTTTATTTAACACAGTAAAACACATTAGGGGCTATAAAGGAGACCACCTGATTTCTGGGTGTGCAGTTTGCAGACCTGCAGGAGGCAGGGTCATAGCAATGTGTACACAAAGCACATAGAGTTCTTCATGTGAGCTCTCAAAGTCAAAGGTATACCTACATCACTGCTGTCCTTTCCAGAAGAAAGGTTCACTTGTTATTGTCAACAGTTCATCTATGAATCGCTGGAATGTTTTGGTAATTTTTTGATGTGGTCAGAGCTGGTGATGGTAACTTTGTCACAAGGTGCCATTGACATGTTCAGTGTGTTCCTGTCTGCCATTGCTGCTTGTATTTGGGATCGTGTGCACAACAGGAGGGCCCTGGGCCATTATCTGGATAGAGATACTGTGCGAGGGTGTAGAGGACAAAACACGAGGTAATGATGCTTGTTTGAAGAGCCGGTGTAGGCACGATGGGCTGAATGGCCACGATAACAATTCTGTGATTCTGAGGATGCGACAGGTCTGGAGGGGACTTGAACAGGCCTAATGTCTCCAAAGCTCTCCCCCAACCCCGAGTACAATCCAGTGGCACCCTCAGTGCCTCCTTTAAATGGTATACAACATCGAGGGGCACAGATTGGTCAACCAAGGGATAGAACGACAATAGAAATCAGCAGCAGCTTCCCTTGTCCATACTCGACCAGATGAGATTGTTGGAAACTCCCATGGTAATTTCTTCCTGACTATATACCAGCCTATTGCCAGCTCTGCTGGGTCTAAAATTAGAATGGGTAGCAATACAGAATTGTTACAGCATAGAAAGGGGCGATTGAACCCCCTGCATATTTACTGGTCCTCTCAGAGAGCAATGCACCTGTGCCCTATAATACTGAACATTATGTTTTTATAGATAATGATTCCTTTTCAATACCTCGAGTAAACCTCCCGCCCCCCACACTCTCAGACAGTACAC
>NW_025133850.1:0-1166 GCF_004010195.1 Chiloscyllium plagiosum
CGCACTGTCGGAGTGTCAGTACTGAGGGAGCACTGCACTGTCAGAAGTGTCAGTGCTGAGGGAGGGCCACACTGACAGAGGGTCAGTACTAAGTTAGTGCCGCACTGTCGGAGGCTCAGTGCTGAGGGAGGGGCCGCACTGTCGGAGGGTTAGTGCTGAGGGAGCATCGCACTGTCGGTGGGTCAGTGCTGAGTGAGGGCCGCACTGTCGGAGTGTCAGTGCTGAGGGAACGCCGCACTGTCGCAGGGTCAGTGCTGAGGGAGGGCCGAACTGTCGGTGGGTCAGTGCTGAGGGAGGGCCGAACTGTCGGTGGGTCAGTGCCGAGGGAGGGCCGCACTGTCGGTGGGTCAGTACTAAGGGAGGGCGCAGTGTCGGAGGGTCAGTGCTGAGGGAGGGCCGCACTGTCGGAGGGTCAGTGCTGAGGGAGGACCACACTGACAGAGGGTCAGTGCTGAGGGAGCATCGCACTGTCGGAGGATCAGTGCTGAGGGAGGGCCGCACTGTCGGAGGGTCAGTGCTGAGGGAGGGCCGCACTGTCGGAGGGTCAGTGCTGAGGGAGGGCCGCACTGTCGGAGGGTCAGTGCTGAAGGAGTCCCGCACTGTCGGAGGGTCAGGACTGAGGGAGCACCGCACTGTCGGAGGGTCAGTACTGAGGGAGCACCGCACTGTCGGAGGGTCAGTGCTGAGGGATGGCCGCACTTTTGGAAGGTCAGTGCTAAGGGAGCACCGCACTGTCAGAGGGTCAGTGCTGAGGGAGCACCGCACTGTCGGAGGGTCAGTGCTGAGGGAGGGCCGCACTGTCGGAGGGTCAGTGCTGAGGGAGTGCCGCACAGTCGGAGTGTCAGTGCTGAGGGATCGCCGCACTGTCGGAGGGTCAGTGCTGAGGGAGGGCCGAACTGTCGGTGGGTCAATGCTGAGGGAGGGCCGCACTGTCGGAGGGTCAGTGCTGAGGGAGTGGGCAGTGTCAAAGGGTCAGTACTGAGGGAGTGCCGCACTGTCGGAGTGTCAGTGCTGAGGGAGCGCCGCACTGTCGGAGGGTCAGTGCTGAGGGAGGGCCGCACTGTCGGAGGGTCAGTGCTGAGGGAGCGCCGCACTGTCGGTGGGTCAGTACTGAGGGTGGGCCGCACGGTCGGAGGTCCATGCTGACGGAGTGCCGCACTGTCGGA
>NW_025133851.1:0-563 GCF_004010195.1 Chiloscyllium plagiosum
GATAAGGTAAATAGCTAATGTCTATTTCCCAGGTGAGAGGAGTCCAAGACTAGAGGTCAGAGGTAATGTTTGGAGGGGAAAGATTTAAAAGGGACCGAAGGGGCAGTTTTCTTCTTGCAGAGAGTGATGTGTGCATGGAATGAGCTGCCAGAGGAAGTTGTGAAAGTGGGCACAATTATAACATTGAAAAGGCATCTGGATGGGTAGATTAATAGGAAGGGTTGAGTGCTGGCGAATGGGACTAGATTAATTGCGGATATCTGGTCAGTATGGATGGGTTGATCCGAAGGGTCTGTTTCCATGCTGTACATCTCCATGACACTATGTCTCTATTAAAGCTAGGAAGTGTATGGAGCAGGTGAACTAAGCATTGGCCCAGGACTGATCTAAACACTGTTCAACATTTAGACCAATGATCTGCCAAAACCATGTCTCCTGGTTTTCTCTCTGCTGATGACATAGGGTTAAATTGTCGTAGACTTGTACAGCACAGAAACTGAACCTTCCATTCAACCCATTCACTGTGAACAGGTTTAATCCTATTTGCCAGCATTTGGCCCATA
>NW_025133851.1:595-1166 GCF_004010195.1 Chiloscyllium plagiosum
CGCACCAACTTCTGTACAAGAAAAGTTGCCACTTATGACCTTTTAAATTTTCCCATCTCAACTGAAACTGATGCGCTCTAGTTTTGAATTCCTCTTCCCTGGAGAAAAGACCTTGCCAATCACCCTCTCCATTCCCTTGATGATTTTACAAACCTCTATGAGGTCATCCCTCAACCTCCGATACCTCAAACCCTTGAGCCCCAATAACATCCTTATAAATCTTTTCTGCAACATTTCAACTTTAACAACATCTTTCCTATAGCAGGGAGACCAGAACTGAATGTAATATTTCAAAAGTGGCCTAACCCAATGCCATGTACAACCACACTCCTACACTCAATGCACTTACCAAGAAAGGCACCCTGTAATTCTGCCCCCTGGACCAGATCCTTAATTTGAGGGTTCATACGTTAGGCTTACCTTACATGAGGATCGATGGTCAGCACAACATCGTGGACTGAAGGGCCTGTTCTATGTTCTATGTTCCAAGTTCTATGAAGGTGTTACAAAGGTGATGGAATACTGCAGCACATGGGGTCTTACATTGAATCCCTCATCAGCACATGTCAGC
>NW_025133852.1:0-1166 GCF_004010195.1 Chiloscyllium plagiosum
CCACTGGTCACAGGACTCCAGTCTGAAAAACTAACCTCCACCACCACCCTCTGTCTACGAACTTAACTCACTTTGATGATGTCATTTTGCAGCATGCGTTCAACCTCTTTTTGAACCTGTGCCAACTTTAGAGGGTTATGTTCATTAGGATGTTGCTTAATCAGAGCAGCATTTTCTATATCTACCTCATTCTTAATTTGGTTTGTATTTCCCAGCTTATGTCCACATATCTCCCCATGCGATGGTAATAACTCTTTTAGATCATTTTGATTTTCCTTTGGAAGGTAACTCAGCTCCTTTGGCTTTCCTTCCCCCTGTCAAAATGCCGTTTGGGAATATTCACAGGACACACTCTGTCAGATTTCTGTCTGGAGTCATTATCAAATAGTTCATCTCACTCAATTTACATTCAACTTGATAAAGTCCATTAAAACTTGCTTTGAATGTTTCACCTTTCACTTGAAGTAACATGAACAATGAATATTCCTGACAGTAAAACTGTGAGTTTTTGATTTCTTATCTGCCTTCTGTTTCAGTGTATGCTGCGATACTTTTAAATGCTGTCTCGCCAACTCCCCAGTGCTATTTAATCGATCCTGAACATTTGACGCATAGTCCTAATATGAATTCTGATTTACTAATTTCTCCTTGATCAATTTTAGTGGTCCTCTCACTTCATACTCAAAAACAAATCCAAATGGACTGAATTTGGTCAATTCATTTGGTGCATCTCTGATCACAAAAAGCACAAATGTAATTCCCTGATCCCAATCATCTGGATAGTCTTGACTATAAGCCCTCAACATGGTCTTTACTGTCTGATGGCACCTTTATTTGAATTGCTTTATTTATCAGCTGTCCATAATTTCCTTGAAACATTTTGATGTAAAAATTACCCCTTGATCTGATTGTATCTCTTCGGATAGTCCGAGAGAGTAACTCCTCTCCAATCCTTTTATCTGTGATATTGCATAATGGAATGGTCTCTGGAAATCCAGTGGATACATCTGTTATTGTTAACAAATACTGATTTTCTCTTTTTGTTTTAGATAGTAGTCCTACGAAATCAATTAAGACTCTTGTAAAAGTTTCCCCAAATGTTGGAACAGGTATTAAAGGTGCAGGTTTTATTACTGACTGTAGTTTTCCAATTATGTAACATGTAT
>NW_025133853.1:0-1166 GCF_004010195.1 Chiloscyllium plagiosum
TGTCTTTCTGAAATTGGATTTGTTTGTTCAGAGGTTTTACCCTCTATGGACCGCGATAATATTTGAAAATGATTTCACAGAGAAATAGACTGAAAGAATTGAAGATGAGTGAGTCAAAACATACATGATATAAAGATTCAACTGAGTCACAAAATTCATTTGGACATAAGGGGAACATGTTTATCTGGTATGTCTGTAAGCAAAGGTCTCACAAAGCATTGTGAGCGGTAAAGACACACACACATACAGGAGTGTGAGTGTTCCACTGAACTGACTGCAGACATTATTTAACATTATCGAGTTAACATTATTTAAAAATCCACAGACAGAGAAGCCATAACTATATTGTGTTTATGGGAAAGGATTCAACAGATTATCCAACTTGGAGATATGTGAGGAGATCAGCACCATGGAAATGTCTGGATTGTGAGAAGGATTGCAAATCCCCAGACCAGCTGGAGACTCGTCAACACAGACATTCTGGGGAGAGACTGTTCCCCTGCTTTATGTGTGGGAAGGGATTTACTCTGTCATCCAGCTTCATGTAACACCAGTGGGGTCACACTGACAAGAGACCTTTCCCCTGACTGTGGGGGGAAAAAACTTTAAGATGTGTAAAGGTATTAAATTCAATGGTCATAGTTTAACATCAACCTGTTGCCATGGGGGAGAAGGTATTCAGCTGTTCCATGTGGGTGGGAAGGTATTCACTTGGGGATCCAGCCTCATGTCAGACAAACGTCTTCATCATCGGGAGAATGTCAACCGTTGAGTTGACACTGGAGAGAGACCAATCATCTGCTCTGTGTATGAGAAGGGATTTATTAAATCAGCAAAGCTTCAAATACACGAGCATGGCCATAATAGAGAGAGAGAGAGAGAGAGAGAGACTGTCCGCCTGCACTGAGTGTAGGAAGGGACTCACTTAGTCATCGGTACTCTGAGCACCAGCACATTCACACCTTTTACCTGCTACTTGTGTGGGAAAGGGGTTCCTTCGGTTCTCCAATCTCAGCAGCTATGGCTTTGTTCACATCAAAGAGAGAACATGTAAATGTTCTGACTGTGAGAAGAGCTTTATGAGTAGCAATGATTTGATGAAACATCAACAAACACATTATGGGGAGAGGCCATTCACCTGCACTGCGTGTAGCAAGGGATTCAAT
>NW_025133854.1:0-1166 GCF_004010195.1 Chiloscyllium plagiosum
TTGTACACAATACACTAGCTGCACACAGTACTCCAGCTGTACATAATACTCCAGCTGTACATAATACTCCAGCTGCACACAATACTCTAGTTGTACACAATATTCTGGCTGTACACAATACTTCAGCTGTACACAATACTCCAACTGTACACAATACTCCAGCTGCACACAAGACTCCAACTGGACACAATACCCTAGCTGCACACAATACACTGGCTGTACACATTACTCCAACTGTACCCAATACCCCAGCAGCACATAATACTCCAACTGTGCACAATACTCCAACTGTACACAATACTCCAGCTGTACACAATACTCCAGCCGTACATGATACTTCAACTGTACACAATACTCCAGATGTGCACAATACTCTAACTGTACCCAATACCCCAGCTGCACATAATACTCCAGCTGTACACAATACTCCAGCTGTACACAATACACTATCTGTACACAATACTCCAACTGTACACGATACTTCAACTGTGAACAATACTCCAGCTGTACACAATACTCCAACTGTACACAATACTCCAGCTTTTACACAATACTCCTACTGTACACAATACTCCAGCTTTTACACAATACTCCAGCTGCACACAATACTCCAGCTGTACATACTTCACCAGCTGCACACAATACTCCAGCTGTGCACAATATTCTGGCTGTACACAATACTTCAACTGTACACAGTACTCCAACTGTACACAATACTCCAGTTGTACACAACACACTAGCTGCACACAATACTCCAGCTGTACACAATACTCCAAATGTACACAATACTCCAGCTGCACACAATACTCCAACTGGACACAATACCCTAGCTGCACGCAATACACTGGCTGTACACATTACTCCAACTGTACACAATACTTCAACTGCCTACAATACTCCAGATGTACACAATACTCCAGCTGTACATAATACTCCAGCTGTACACATTACTCCAACTGTACCCAATACCCCAGCTGCACATAATACTCCAACTGTACACAATACTCCAGCTGTGCACAATACTCCGACTGTACACAATACTTCAACTGTACATACTTCACCAGCTGCACACATTACTCTAGCTGTGCACAATATTCTGGCTGTACACAATACTTCAACTGTACACAGTACTTCAACTGTACACAATACCCCAGCAGCACATAATA
>NW_025133855.1:0-1166 GCF_004010195.1 Chiloscyllium plagiosum
GCTCAGTTATGGGCACTGATGATGGACTGGCGGGTTAATTCTCATGGATATATATGTGAAATATATTTTAAAACTATATTTAAGGTCTCCTCAGTTTTGGGCATTGACTCTGTGCTGGCTGGTTAAATAAATAAATATAACCAGAAGGATTAGGGTCTCCTCAGTTTAGGGCACTGACTTTCTGCTGGTTGGTTAAATAAATATATGTATCCAGGACATTTAGAGTCTGCTCATTATAGGCCACTGACCCTGTGCTAGCTGATTAAATACATATATATATATATATAAAACCAGGAGATTTAGAGTCTCCTCAGTTAAGGGCACTGACTCTGTGCTGGCTGGTTAAATAAATAGATAAAAACAGGTGATTTCGAATCTGTTCAGTTTAGGGCTCAGACTATATGCTGGATGGATAAATACTTGTATATATGCAGGAGGCAAGGAGTCTCCTCAGTTTAGGGCACTGACTCTGTGCTGGCCAGTTAAATATAAAAAACCCAGGAGATTTAGAGTCTCCTCAGGTAAGGCACTGACTCTGTGCTGGCTGGTTAAATAAATATATATAACCAGGAGATTTAAAATCTCCACAGTTTTTGGCACTGATATTGTGCTCGCTGTTTAAATAAATATATATAACCAGGATGTTTAGAGTCGTCTCATTATAGGGCATTGACTCTGTGCTGGCAAGTTAAATATATATAACCAGGAGATTTAGTCTCCTCATTTTAGGGCACTGATTCTATGCTGGCTGATTAAATGAATGTATATGACCAGGAGATTCAGAGTCTGCTCGTTATAGGGCACAGATTTTGTTCTGCCTGGTTAAATAAACATATATAACCAGGAGATTGAGAGTCTCCTCAGTGAAGGGCATTAACTCTGTGCCTGTTGTTTTAATATATATAACCAAGGGATTTAGAGTCTCATCAGTCTAGGGCACTGAATTTGCTCTGTCGGGTTGAATAAATATATATAACTACAAGATTTCGAGTCTCCTCAGTTTGGAGCTCAGACTATGTGCTGGATGAATAAATACATATATATAACCAGGAGTTTCATTGTCTCCTCATTTTCAGGAACTGACTGTGTGGTGGCTGGTTAAACGTTTTATCACCATAAAAGTGTTTCCTCGGTTTGGAGCACTGACTCTGGTCTGGCTAGTTAAA
>NW_025133856.1:0-1166 GCF_004010195.1 Chiloscyllium plagiosum
CCTGATTCTGTGATTATGTCGATTGCAGACAATCTCCTGACAGATCAATATGAGGAAAAACGTCACAATGGAGGAATGAGTTTAAAATTTGAATGAAATAGACTGAGACTGAATATAATTGTCCTCACAAAACAAATTCAGGAAGTCAGTACACACATTGAGAGAAATCAAATTCAGGAAGTCAGTACACACATTGAGAGAAATACATTTGTCTTAATGGCATTAAAGAGACTTATCTACGATGTGACCGATATTGGAACGGAAAGTACAGAACATTTTATCACTGGCAGTGTTGTAAAAAATTGAAAATGACGTTGGGGGAGATCCCGGGTAAAAGAGGATCTTAATCCAATGATCAGTGTCTTAATGTTTCTGAAAAAAATGCAGTGGATTTGAGCTTGGGGTGAGATTCCCAAATCTAAGTGAGTCTGGAAAGCTTCGTGGGCAGAAGGGCTTTTGTGTTGTGGGTCCTTATAATTCTATCACATTCTAAACCCGTCATTCCACGGATCATTCTGTACCCGACATAACCTGGAACATTCTAGACCCGTGCTTCCGAAAATGGTATACCCATCATTCCCAGGAAAATTCTGTACCCGACATTCGCCGGAAAATTCCATGCCCGAGGTGACCTGAAATATTCTGGACCGAAATTTCTCAGAACATTCCGCACATGATATTTTCCAAAACACACTATACAGACATTTTCTGGAACAGTATTTTCCTGACATTTCCATGAACATTCTATGTCCAAAATTCCCCGGAACATTGTGTACCCAACACTATCTTAAACATTCTGCACCCAATATTTCCCCGATCATTTTGTACCGGGCACCTCCAGGAACCTTCTGCACCTGGACACTCCCTGGCAAATTCTGCACCTGACATTCCCCGGGAAATCCTATCCCTGACATTCTCGTGTATGTCCTTTACTCTACGTTTCCGAGAACAATCTGGAAACAGCATTCTCGAGAACATTCTGTAATCGATACTTCCTGAAACATTCTGTACCTGACATTCTCCGGAAAACTCGATAACTGAAATTTCTTGGAAGATTACATAAAATGTCTTCCATGCAACATTCTGTATCTGACATTCCATTGCATAGAAGACTTTGTTTCTGATACTCCCCAGAACATTCTGTACCTGACGTTCTCCAGCACATT
>NW_025133857.1:0-1166 GCF_004010195.1 Chiloscyllium plagiosum
CTCTCTCAGGGAGATATCTGCACACTGACGGTGTTAGGCCTGTTGAGTCTGTCCAATCAAAGATTGACATACACTGATACATATTCCATTTTCCAGCACTCGGTCGTAACCTTGAATGTTACGACATTTGAAGTGCTCCTCCAAGTACTTCTTCAAAGTTGCGTGCAAACTAACCTCAACATCCAGCCCAGCCCAGGCAGTCTAATCCACACACCCACCTCCCTCTGAGTGACAAATCTTTCGCTCAAATTCTCTCTGATCCACTTGCCTCTCACCTAATGACACCACCCCATTGCGGGCACTGACCCTACGATTCAGAGGAAACCGCTACCTTCTTCTGACCCTGTCAATGCCCCTCGTAATGTTATATCCTTCTGTGAGGATCCCCTCTCAGACTTGTCCGCTCCAAAGAAAACACCCCGAGCAATTCCAGCCTCTCTCCGTTACTAAAATGCTCCATCCCAGGCAGCACCCTGGTGTATCTCCCCTGTCCCTGTACAATTCCATCTCTCCTTTCGCATGGGGACCAGAAATGCATATCCCATTCTAGCTGTGGCGTCACCAGAGTCCTGTTCAGCTCCGACATCACCTCCCTGCTCTCATAATCTGTCCCCTGACTAGTAAAAGCTACTGCCCAGTATGCTCCATCCCAGCGATGGCATGGTGGCTCAATGGTTAGCACTGCTGCGTTGCAGCCTAGGGACCAGGATTTGATTCCATCTCTCCGTGTCTGCGTGGGTTTCCTCCGGGTGCACCAGTTTCCTCCCACAGTCCAAAGATGTGTAGGTTAGGGTGGATTGGCCATGCTAAATTACCCATAGTGTTCATGGATGTGCAGGTTAGGGTGGATTGGCCATGCTAAATTACCCCATAGTGTTCAGGGATGTGCAGGGTCGGGGACTGGATCTGGGTGGGTGACTCTTCAGAGGATGAGTGTGGACTTGTTGGGCCGAAGGGCCTGTATCCACACTGTCGGGATCCTGTGATCCGATGTATGCTTTCTATAGCATGCTATTAAGCTGTGGCTGTCACCCTCAGGGATGTTGTTCAGTCTGTGAGCCTTCAAGAGAAACCCATACTCACACACAGACACACACACAGATACTCACTCACACACACACAGATACTCACTCACACACACACAGATACTCACTCACACACACACA
>NW_025133858.1:0-1166 GCF_004010195.1 Chiloscyllium plagiosum
GTCTTGAAACGCATAAAAGTGGACACATCCCCAAGACCTGATCAGGTGTACCGTAGAACTATGTGGGAAGCAAGGGAAGTGATTGCTGGGCCTCTTCCTGAAATAATTATATCATCAATAATCTGTTGTGGTGCTGGAAGCCTGGAGGTTGGCTAACGTGTTGTTACTGTTTAAGAAAGGTGTTAAGGACAAACCAGGGAACTATAGACAAATGAGCCTATCGTCTTTGGTCGGCAAGCTTTTGGAGGGAATCCTGAGGACAGGGTGTGCATGTATTTGAAAAGGCAAGTACTTATTATGCAGAGTCAACGTGGCTTTGTGCGTGGGAAATCATGTCACACAAACTTGACTGAGATTTTTGAAGAGTAACAAAGAGGATTGATAAGGGCAGAGCGGTAGATGTGATCTATGTGGACTTCAGTAAGGCGCTGGACAAGGTTCCCCATGGGAGACTGGTGAGCAAGGTTAGAGCTCAAGGAATACAGGGAGAACTCGCCATTTGGATACAGAACTGGCTGAAAGCTAGAAGACAGAGGGTTGCATTTCAGACTTGAGGCCTGTGACCTGTCACGTGCCACATGGATTGGTGCAGGGTCCACTATTTTTCATCATTTATATAAATGATATGGATGTGAGCATAAACAGTATATATCGTAACTTTGCTGATGATACCAAACTTGGATGTGTAATGGACAGCGAAGAAGTTCACCTTAGATTACAAAGGGATCTTGCTCTGATGGGGCAACGGGTTGGGAAATGGCAGATAGAGTTTAATCTAGATAAATGTGAGTTGGTTCATTTTGGGAAATCAAACCATAGCAGAAATTATAGTCTTACTGGTGATGTCCTAGGGCGTGTTGCTGAACAAAGAGACTTTGAAGTTCAGGTTCATAGCTCCTTGAATTTTGAAGGATAGCGAAGAAGGCGTTTGGTATGCTTTCCATTATTGGTCAGAATATTGAGTACAGGATTTGGACGGTCATGTTTAGGCTGTATAGGACATTGGTTAGGCTACTTTTTGGAATATTGTGTGCAATTCTGGTCTCTCTCCTATTGGAAAGATGTTGTCAAACTTAAAACGGATCAGAAAAGATTTTTAAGAATGTTGCCAAGGTTGGAGGATTTCATCAATCGGGAAAGGTTGAATAGGCTAGGGCTGTTTTCAC
>NW_025133859.1:0-1166 GCF_004010195.1 Chiloscyllium plagiosum
CGGAGTCAACTCTTTCAGCTGGAAGATCAACAGTTCTCGGACCGCCCAGAAAGTGTCTTTCACCGAGTTGATGATCCTGCAGGCACAGTTGATGTTCGTCTCGGTGTGCGTCCCAGGGAACAGATCGTAAAGCACAGAGTCCTGCGTCACGGCGCTGCTCGGGATGAACCTCGACAAAAACCACTGCATTCCTCTCCAGACTTCTACTGCGTAGGCACATTCCAGAAGGTGGTGTGTGACAGTCTCATCCCCCCGCAGCCGCTTCGAGGGCAGCATGCGGTGCGGCTGAGAGTCCGGGTGTGCATAAAGGATCTCACAGGCAGAGCCCTTCTCACCACCAGCCAAGCCATGTCTTGGTGCTTGTTGGAAAGTTCTGGCGATGAGGCATTCTGCCAAATGACTTTGACATTCTGCTCAGGGAACTGCTCGACAGGATCCGCCCTCTCCTTTTCCTGAAGGGTCTCAAGGACACTACGTGCTGACCACTTCCTGATGGACTTGTGGTCAAAGGTGTTTTTCTTCACAAACTTCTCCACAAAGGACAGGTGATACGGAACGGTCCAACTACTTGGAGCGTTCCACGGCAGCGAGGCCAGGCCCATCTGTCACAACACCGGGGACAGGTAGAAGCTCAGTACGTAGTGACACTTGGTGTTTGCGTACCGGGGATCCACGGACAGCTTGATGCAGCCACACACAAAGGTGGCCATCAGGGCGAGGGTCTCATTGGGCGTGTTTTTTCTGGTCGGGGGTAACGATATCTGCGCCTCCGGCCTGGGTATCCTGTTGTGAGGAGGCAACTTCACCATCTCATCGGTTAAGGAAGTGGTGGGCGGGCGCCTCCTCATCACCGACGTCATGTACAGGAATGCTCCCCTGAGACCTGACCAGTGGGTAAGAGTGAACGGTTGGCCATCCTGCAGCAGCTTCCACTGTTGCGGGCTACGTCCAGGCCGGTCACTCTGGCCGGAGACTTCAACTGTATCATTGATACAGATGGATGATCTGTGGGGTGGGGGGGGGGAGTGGGGGTGTGGGCGGTGGGACAGTAAACTGGATGCCACGTTCAGAGCCCTGATGGACACAGTAAAGATGCCAAGCTGCACGACGTCTTCACCACCCCTGCAGACGGTGTGCAGCATGGATACGCCTGGTCATGGGCAGAT
>NW_025133860.1:0-1166 GCF_004010195.1 Chiloscyllium plagiosum
AAAAGCCTCACTAAAGACCACATAGACAACATCTCCTACATTGCCCTCATCTACTTTCTTGATCACCTCTTTGAAAACACAGTCAAATTCATGAGACACAATTTCCTATGCAAAAAGCTATGCTGACTATCCCAGACTATCGTTGCCTTTCCAAATACCTTCAATCCTGTCTCTCAGAATCCCCTGTAGCAACTTACACAGATGGTAAGCTCAATGGTGGAAAGTTCCCACGCATTTCCCTGCAACCTTTCTTAAATAATAGTACAACATTAGAAACTCTTCAATCTTCGGGCATTCCATCCCTGGCAGTCGATGATACAAATATCTCCACCAGGGACCTCTCAGTATCCTCCCTAGCCTCTCACAGTCCAGGAAGACATTTCATCAGGCCCTGGGGATTGAACCTTAATTCACGTTAAGACTTCAAGCACCTACTCTTCTGTACTTTGGACTGTCTTTAAGACATCACAATTTATTTCACCAAATTCCCATACAAATATCTCCACCAGGGACCTCTCAGCATCCTCCCTAGCCTCTCACAGTCCAGGAAGACATTTCATCAGGTCCTGGGGATTGAACCTTAATTCACGTTAAGACTTCAAGCACCTACTCTTCTGTACTTTGGACTGTCTTTAAGACATCACAATTTATTTCACCAAATTCCCTCACATCCATGCCTTTCTCAATAGTAAATACTGACAAGACATATTCATTTAGGATCTCATCCATCTCTTGTGGCTCTAGCAGGTCTCCCAACCTCCAGTTCCAACCATCTCTATGCCAGAAGAGATCCCAATGATCCAAGTATCTGAATACCTGCCCCATCTCTCAAGCCACGCACTCATCAGCCAAATCCTCCTATCCCTACTCCCGCTTCCACATGGCACCGGAAGTAGTCCAGAAATTACTGCCCTCGAGGTCCCACATTTTAACCTTCTGCCTGACTCCCTACTATCACTGTTCAGGACCTAATCCCTTTTCCTACCTATGCAGTTGTTACCAATATGTACAATGACTGCTCACACTCCCCTTAAGATGTTCATGCAACCACTCAGGGATGTTCCCTGACCCTGGCACCAGGAAGGCAACACACCACTTTGGTGTCCCGATTGCTGCCACAGAAACATTTGTTGTTAACTGTCCGTAACCGTTACAGGTATCTAGAA
>NW_025133861.1:0-1166 GCF_004010195.1 Chiloscyllium plagiosum
AAAACCTGACATAATCACAATCAAGAAACAACAGCCTGGCAACGTCACAGACACAATAGTCTGATATTGTCACAATCACAGAAACAACTAGTCTGTCACAATCACAATCACAGGAACAACAGCCTGACATAGTTACAATCACAGAAACAACAACCCTGACATGTCACAATGACAGAAACAACAGTCGTAACACTGTCACAATCGCAGAAACAACAACCCTGTCATAGGCACAAACACAGAAACAACAGCTTGACATAATCACATTAACATAAACAACATCCCTGACATAGTCACAATCACAGAAACAACAGTCCTAACATTGTCACAATCACAGACACAACAACCCTGTCATAGGCAAAATCACAGAAACAACAGCCTGTCATAATCTCAATCGCAGAAACAAAAGCCTGACATAATCACAATCAAGACAAAACAGCCTGGCATAGTCACAATCACAGACACAAGAGTCTGATATGGTCACAATCACAGAAACAACTAGTCTGTCACAATCACAATCACAGAAACAACAGCCTAACAGAGTTACAATCACAGAAACAACTAGCCTGTCACAATTACAATCACAGAAACAACAGCCTGACATAGTCACAATCACAGGAACAACAGCCTGACATAGTTACAATCACAGAAACAACAAGCCTGACATAGTCACAATCACAGAAACAACAACCCTGACATGTCACAATGACAGAAACAACAGTCGTAACACTGTCACATTAACAGAAACAACATCCCTGACATAGTCACAATCACAGAAACAAAAGCCTGACATAATCACAATCAAGAGACAACAGCATTTCATAGTCACAATCACAGAAACAACAGCTTAACATAATCACATTCACAGAAACAACATTTCTGACATAGTCACAATCACAGAAACGAAAGCCTGACATAATCACAATTAGAGAAACAACAGCCTGACACAGTCGCAATCACAGAAACAACAGTCCTGACATTGTCACAATCACAGAAACTACAACCCTGTCATAGGCAAAATCACAGAAAGAACAGCCTGTCATAATCTCAATCACAGAATCAAAAGCCTGACATAATCACAATCAAGAAACAACAGCCTGGCATATTCACAATCACAGACACAAGAGTCTGACACATTCACAATCACAGAAACAACAGTCCTGACATTG
>NW_025133862.1:0-1166 GCF_004010195.1 Chiloscyllium plagiosum
AAGTTTAATTTTGGTCTCTCCGATGGAGTAAAGACCACATTGGGAGCATCTAATGCAATAAGCTGGGTTGGAAGAGAGGCAGGTGAATCTCTGTCACACCTGAAATGTCTGTTTGGGGCACTGAATGGATTCGAGGGGGTGATGGTATTCCGGCAGGTTTCAGATTTTTTCAGAGTGCAGGGAAGTTCCCGGGATTTTGGTGGCAGGGGTCACATGGACCGAGGACTGTCGGTAGGAATGGTCCTTGCGGAAGGCAGAGAGGGGTGAGTTGGGGGGAAGATATTCTTGGTGATGGTGTCTATTTGGAGTTTTCAGAAATGTTTGAGGATAATGTTTTGGACATGGAAACTGGTGGGTTGATAGATGAGGACAAGGGAGACTCTGTCTTAATTGCGTTGGAGGGAGTTTGCAGCAAGATTAGAGTGTTGCTGGAAAATCACAGCAGGTCAGGTAGCATCCAAGGAGCAGGAAAATTGAGATTTCGGGCAGAAGCCCTTCATCAGGAAGTGGAATTGGGAATGGAGGTGGTGCGGTGTAGGGCTGTCTGGATGACAGACAGAGGAAAAGTTCAAAATAGGTGAACATCTAGCATGGTCACGTTTGGAATGTCTCCTCATCAGAGCAGATGTGGCTGAGACTGAGGAATTTGGAGAATGGGATGGTGTTTTTGCAGGATACAGCGTGGGAGGAGGTATAGTTCAGGCAGTTATGGGAGTCTGTTGGTTTGTAGTGGACGTCGTCTGGAGACTGTCGCTGGAGATGGAAATGGTGAGGTCAAGAAAGGGGAGGGATTTGCTCGAGATGGGTCAAATGAATTTGTGGGCGGTGTGGAAGTTGTGGGTGAAGTCAAACTGCTCCAGTTCAGCCTGGGTGCAAGGCACTGCAGCGATGCAGTCATCAATTTAATGGCGGAAGAGTCAGATACAGTGCCCGTGTAGGTCCTGAAGAGGGAATGTTCGATTTCGCCGACAAGCTTCAGGCATATTGTTTGCACTGATGTTCCATCATTGACACTTGATTTTCAGGTCTGCCTGTTGCCGCTCCTGACATGCCCTCCAGCATTCTCCATTGAACCAGATGGGGTCACTGGGATATATGCTGGGCCATGAGGTTACAGCGTGTATTGGAGTACAGTTTGCTGCTCTTGAAGGTCCACAGCGCCTCAT
>NW_025133863.1:0-1166 GCF_004010195.1 Chiloscyllium plagiosum
CTCTTCCCACACTACTGTGCAGTCGGCTTGTGAACCCATACTGAATGTCATGTTGTTCACAATCCCCAACAGCAGCCACAATACCTTCCATCTGAAACAGGTTGCTTTTCCCTACATAGAGAACACCAGGTTGTCTTCTCAGAGATGAAAGATGCCTTCTTGAGACTTCACACAAGACATATGGCGTCCCTGCTCACCACTATAAAACCACATTAAAGTCCCACAAATATATCATAAGCAATGGAGCCAAGAGGAACAATATGGAGCAGTCTGTCTGTGCAGCCTCTGCTCCACTTGTTCGTCATGTTGGAGCATCAATTAGGAGACATTTAAGACTGCCGATGCTGGAGATCAGAGTAGAGAGTCGATTGCTGGAAAAGCACAGCAGGTCAGGCAGCATCCGACAATCAGGAGAATCGACGTTTCGGGCATAAGACATACATCAGGAATCAGCATCAATTACCTCATTCTGCCCCAGTGTAAGTGCATTGAGATGGGAATGGCCTCCTACTGTTCCTGTATAAGTGACTCAAGGGACTGATTGACTTCTTCCTTGTCCGATTGGACAGGGCCAAAGGCCTGATTGGGTTACCCCGGGTCCTGTTTGACAGCTCGATGTGCTGACAAGTGTGATGATACTATAACTTTAAGAGGTTTTTTTTTGTTTTGGTTTCTTTTAAGAGAGAGATTGAACGATCATTACCAAGCTGGCTAGTTAAGACCACTTGAGTAAACAGATAGGGAGGCATTGTGTTTATTTTAATGCAGCCTGAATGGTTGAGGCCAGCTCTCACAAATTAGGATCACTGGGTTTTGGTTTCTCAGTAACATCAAAAACTATAGGGTTCTCCACAGAGTTGGAACCTTCAGGGAATGTCTCCTGGCTGCTACTCTCTCTGAATTTTCTCTTGATGCTGTTTTCAATTCCTGAATTTTCCTTTTTGCCAAGGGCTGTGTTTATGGAAATTTCCAATGTTGGACTCGTTCATTAGTAATAGATCCTCGATCTATTATTCTGTTACGTTGTCCAATAGAATTACGTTCTTCGAAATTCCTCTGTCTATGGTGTTATTTCATCTTACGTGTTTAAATAAATGGTGTTTTGCTTACCACCGAGTAGTTTGACCAGTCAGATTGCATCTGGAACAGACATTTTACATTTCGTC
>NW_025133864.1:0-1166 GCF_004010195.1 Chiloscyllium plagiosum
CTCTGTGTTCTGTGGCAAAATTACACAATTACATTTGAAAATTACGCATTATTTATTTTTGCGACAGCGCAGCCTGAATTACAAGAAAAGACCAATAAAATGTAACAAGGTGACATGATTGACAGCAGGTTAGTCCAATGATATTTCATAGGAAACATTGTTTTACGCACAAAATCATCCCATGCTTGCTAGTTCAAGGTTAGTTCGAATACCAAATTACTTATGATTCATATTATGAAAACACTATTGTTCTCTTTTATTTCTAAATCCAGCAAAGCAGCAATTCAAGTTCAGTGTCAAATCATAACCTGAAGCTATTTTGTTATATTTATTTGAAAATATTATTTAAAATTGAAATGCCATTTTGTGGTTAATAAAAACCTACATACACCTGTTGCTCCTAACAACAGCCTAAATTCAAATTTTAAATCCTGATCTCAATAAAGCAGCAGTTGTCTCATTACCCAAAAGGTTGAGATCACAAACGATATAAGTACGGTTTTGATTGCTAATAGCTCCTGAAAATCCTCCTACAGAAAAAAGTCACTGAGAGCTGCATATCCCAAAGAGTGATATTACTGTTTTGTAGAGCTTTTGGATTCTTCCATTCTATGTAAATCTCAGGGGAGACTGTGTTCCTACAGTTACAGCATGAGGAGTACTTACTTTATTCAAAATAATAACCAGGTTTAGCATAGGTAAGGGAGGGACCTTGCCAATAAGAGGCATGCCTGTCTTTGTGATTTCCTTGAGGCTGTTCAATAGATAGGTCTTTTGGTAAGAGACGCGGTTATTGTCCCAGAACAATTCCACCCATTCCATAATTGGGAAGACATTGGTGCCATTAGGGGTCAAAAAGTCTTTTGCTGAAGTCAGCACATAACAGACCACTTCATCCCTGTCTTTGTGACTTCCTTAAGGCTGTTCAATAGATAGGTAAGAGATGCGGTTATTGTCCCAGAACAGTTCCACCCATCCCATAATCGGGAAGACATTGGTGCCATTAGGGGTCAAAAAGTCTTTTGCTGAAGTCAGCACATAACAGACCACTTCATCCCTGCCAAATATTCTATTGTGACTTTGAAGAAACAAATTGTAATCGAAAGATAACATTTCCCGATCTTCTCTTTTGCGGTGTGACCTATTTGGATGGGGCAAGGCTTACC
>NW_025133865.1:0-1166 GCF_004010195.1 Chiloscyllium plagiosum
TTAGCCAGGTCTATGACAGAGAAAAAGCGGCTGACAGGCGTGAGCGCCTGCAGTGCAACGTAGGGGTCAGGGACCTTCAGGTTTAAAATCTCCGTGGCTTCATTTATCCTTCGGAGGTCATGGACCATGCACCACCCCTTGCCTCCCCTTGGAGACGGGAAGGATTGGCGTATTCCAGTGTCCCCCCTTCATTTTCCTGAGGACCCCCACTTCTAGCAGTCCCCTGATTGTTGGGCGAATCCCTTCCCTCTGTTCTAAGGTGAGAGGATATTGTGTCACCCAGATGCAGCGTTTAACGGAAGGTTTCAGCTGCAGGTGGACTGCCCCGTCCAGTTGGCCACTGTCCTGTGGGTGTACCTTCCAGAGGACGGGGTCTATATCACGCAGCAGTTGTGCCGCTTTCCAGTGGTCAACATTGTCCAAAAGGAGGGACCTGTCCACCGCCATTTTTTCATAAATCCCTTCTTCTAGCACATCGATGGGGCGTCTCTGGAAGCAGCCATCCAGTGACACCTCATCGAGGCCTTCTCCTATTTTTTGGTACTCGCATCGTAGTGCAGCAAGGACCATGGGTCCCAGGTTACGGGCCTTTGATCCGGGTGCTATTGCGAGTGTGACATGCGGGGCAGCCTGTTCCCCTAGCTGATACCACTCTGCCTGGTCCGGATGCAGGCTGACTGCAGCGGCAATCCCTTCCTTCCCGGCGATGAGATACATGAGTTTAGCCATACCCCTTCTATCCCCCAGGTGGGCGTTGAAGCGGTCGTCGTACTCAGGGTCATAATGGGTGACATAATTTAGCATTACGTGGTAGGGGTTTTTTGGGGGGAGGTATGTCTGGGAGCCTGGAATAGATGGGAGCCAGTTTTCAAATTCCCCCATCAATCCCCTTCCCTCCAACGCGTACAACAGCCGAATCCAGTAAATGTCTACAGATGTAACTCGCGAGTCCCCTGAAGTGGGGGCAAGCAAGAATTGTCCCATTCCCCTTAAGTCCGGGGAGGGATCCCCAGGCCAGAGGAGTCGCAACCCCTCAGTTAAACAGTGGATGCAGACCCCTAACTTGGTAAGAGCATCCCTCGCCAGCAGGTTAACTGGACACTTCGGGGCCAGGAGTAGGGGCAGAGAGATCCTTTGTTCCCCGATGGTTATTGTTGCTGGCACGG
>NW_025133866.1:0-1166 GCF_004010195.1 Chiloscyllium plagiosum
GAAAAAAAGTTTAAATCCTCTCTCAACCTCAAACTTTTCACTTTAAATGTGTGCTCCTTTGTTTTTTATCTTCTGAATAAAAGAAACAGCTGCTTTCTATCCACCCTGTCCGTGTCGCTTATATACTTATCCGTCTGAATCATGGACCCCTCAGCTTTCTCTGCTCCAAAGCAAACAACCCGAGCTTATGCAGCCTCACTCCATAGCTGAAATGCTCCATCCCAGGGAACATCCTGGTGAATCCCCTCTGCAACCTCTCTAGTACAATCGCATCCATCCTGGAATGTGGCTCCCAGAACTACATACAGTATTCCATTTTCGCCAAACCAAAGCCCTATATTGCTCTTATAATCTACGCCCTGATTAGGAAACACAACTCCCAAGGTCCAATTCTTCACGAGTCCATTAACCTGTCCAGCCACATTCAGGGATGTGTGGAGAAGCACACTCTGAGGTTCCCAGTGTGCTGCCATTCATTGAGTACCCTCTAGCCTGGTTCCTTCTCCCAAAGTGCATCACCTCATATTTATCAGGGTTACATTCTATCTGCCATTGAGCTGCCCATCTGACCATCCATCTGCATCTTCCTGTAACTTAATGCCTTCCTCCTTACTGCTAACCACCCAGTCAATCTTTATGTCAAACATACACGTACTTATCACACCTTCCCCACTCTCCAGCTAGCCCCCTTCACATTCAGATCGATATTTTGTGAATAACACAAACAAAAAAGGGACACAGCACTGATCCCTGTGGTACACCAGGGGACACTGGTCTCCAGTCACACAAATAGCCTTCTCTCACCACTCTCTGTCTCCCGCTACTCAGACAATTTTCGTTGTAACTTGTCAAGTTACCCTTCATGTTGTGAGAATTTACTTTATTTTTCAGTTTCCCAGATGGAAATTTGTCAAAGGCCTTCCTACAAAACTAAACAATCGACCTCCTCAAACTAATTCAATCAAATCCATTGGATGTGTCTTCCTTCTGATAAAGTCATGATGATTATCCCTGATCAGACCTTGCGACTCTGATTGGAGTTCGATATTCTCATCCCTATTTTATCCAGTAGTTTCCTTAACAGTGATCTAATACTTGCTCGTCTATAGTCCCCTGGTCTATCTCTCCCACCTTTACTGTGAAGTGGAATCGTATTAGCAGTTCTC
>NW_025133867.1:0-1166 GCF_004010195.1 Chiloscyllium plagiosum
GGAAGCTGGGTCCATGTATACTGTCAGCCACCATATGTAAAAGGGAAAAGTTATTGACTGTCATGGGACAATGGATTCGAAATGAAGGCGGAGCATCGGTCCATTAAAGAGAAGCATTTGGCAGAGGTGGAGATACTGGTTGGGACAGCATTTGTATCCGAGACTACTGGCGATCAAGCAACAGCAGTAGCATTGACAGCCCTACAATCTAGTACAAAACGCCATTTGCCTGGTCTCCCATGTTTGGGATAGGTAAGACGGGCGTGTTACACTGGCTGGCTGTAGGCACGAGTACTTCTTGCTGCAGAAGGTCTGTTCTGTGCTGTACATCTGTATGAGTCTATGACTCTATTGAGTCTATGACTCTATGACTCGCACTGTCTTATATAACATTTCGTGTTCTGTCTCTGTGTTGCCAGATTTCCAGTGGGCGGCTGGATTTAGCAGCCTGAAACTTTTTAGCTTGTGAGAACACATTTTCTTTGAACCACATTATCTCCCCTCAGAATACCTGCCACTGCACTGATTCTTAATTGTCTTCTCTTTGTTGTTTCTAGTGCGCTTGAATTAAATCACTCCTCAGTTTCATGAAATGAGACTCTCCTACTTAATCTTCAACTCTTAGCCTACATTCGTCCTTTACATTACTTATGTTTAAATCAAATAAATTATGATCACTATTCCTTAATGTTGCCTTTTCCTTCCAGATGACCGGGGTAATGAGTGTGGATGGTGCTATATAAGGAGTTCCGTGGTACTCAAACCTGATGTTGAGTGTCGGTACTGGAGGGAGGGAATGATTGTCGAAAGTAACCTATCAAGTGTGCTGCTGAGTCCTTAACCGTGTCAAACTGTTTGAGTACTGTTGGAGCTGCTTTCATTCAGATAGGTGGAGGTTATTCCATCGTCTACCTGACTTGAACCTCAGAGATAATGGACAGTCTTTACAAGACAGGGGGAAAAGTTGATAGTTGCAGGATTCGTAACTTCTGATCTGATATTCCAACCATTGAATCTATGTAGTCTTGGATAAACCTCAGAATGATAGTGCCAATGGATTCCGCAATGGCGATATCGTTGGACATTGAGTGGTGATGGTGAGATGGTTTATGATTGTCGTTGTCTCACATTTGTGTGGTGCAAATATTACTTAGAACATAGAACAG
>NW_025133868.1:0-1166 GCF_004010195.1 Chiloscyllium plagiosum
GGAGAGTTTGGATAGAACCAACATTCCTAGAGTTGTATTTTCCAATGCACAGACCGCCAAGGTCCGTGTGCTGCAGCGGCTTCTACATGTGGAAGCCAATATGGGTGAGATGAAGTAGGGAGGGAGAAGCTTGTGAAGATCATAAAGACCAATATTGAATAATTAGACCAAATGGCCTCTTTGAGCACTTGTAACTTCTCTGTTTTGATGCAATTCCGTTTCCATCAAAATTATGTTGCCCCCTTTCAAAATTTAGTGAATAAGCTCCAGTTGTGGCTTAACAGTTCCAGCATAACCTCTTTGCTCTTGTATGCTGCAGCTAACAAAAGGAAATATCCCATGTGCCTGCTTAACCATTTTGTCTCCTCACCCTGCTTCTGTCAGGCCTCAGTGGATATGCATACCAATGTCCCTCTGATCTTCAGTATTTTTCAAGGGCTACCATTCAATGTAATCCCTTGCCTTGTTAGACCTCCACAAATCCTTTCCATCTCAGTTTGCCACCAATCACCCACATGGCCAGTCCACTGATATCCTTCTACAGTTTACAGCTGTACCCTTCACTATTTATCTATGTAAACAGTTTTCGTATCATCCACAAGCTTTTTAACATTTCACCCTACAGTCAAGTCCAAATCATTAATGTACTGCACAAACAGCAAGGACCCCAGTACCAAGTCTGTAAAATAGACTTCCAGTCACAGAAAAAAAACATTCTATCATCTTTCTATGCTTCCTGTCTCTCAGCCAACATATCATGCTGCCTTGGATCTTAAGGGCTCTTACCTTCCTAACCAACCTGTCACAAGAGACCTTATCCATCTGTGTCTTTCTTAACCATCACAAAGTGAGTATTATGCCCAAGTTTTTTGGGTCCATTCAGGGACTACCACTATGATTCTTAATGGGCTCTACTTTTTCCCTATTCTACTCAGCAATGCTTTCACTTTTCTCCCCAACTTTATTTTTCAATTTTCCTCCCTATACTTCTCCAGGATCTCTTCTACACTGAGCCCTCCAGCATCTGCAGTCCTCACTTTCTCCTTTTCCTCAGATTCCTCCTGTATCTCTTTTGCATAAAATCTGTATCCAGTTGCCCTTGTATCAGCAGCCAATGGAACAGCTTCTCTGTTTACCTTACTTAAAAATGTCATAATTCTGTACAC
>NW_025133869.1:0-1166 GCF_004010195.1 Chiloscyllium plagiosum
ATAAAAGCAGGTAGTGAAAGCTTCTATAAGTGTCTAAAAAAAATGAAGAGAATTGTTTGTTAGAATTAGCTTTATTCTCACGTGTACTCGAGTGAGTGTGGTGACAAGTTTACAAGTCACCACTTACAGTGCCATCTTCGGTACAAAGGAACCTATCTACAGATTTATAAACACATATTTTTTAGGCAAACCAAAGTTAGAAAAATGAAGAAATATAAGTTCAGAATAACAGTCCTTCCAACCCAGTCCATGCCAGCACCTAGTCTCCAGACCGTGTCGGCCTTCAACTCAAGGCCAGAAGAGCAGCCTGAGGTCATGCTGACCGCCACACTGTGCCGAGAAACCGCCACGCCGGGCCGAGAGACCGCCACACCGGGCCGAGAGACCACCACGCCAGGCCGAAAGACCACCACACCGGGCCGAGAGACCACCACGCCAGGCCGAAAGACCACCACACTAGACCGAGAGACCACCACACCGGGCCGAGAGACCACCACGCTGGGCCGAGACACCACCACACCGGGCCGAGAGACCACCACACCGGGCCGAGAGACCACCACGCTGGGCCGAGAGACCGCCACACCGGGCCGAGAGACCACCACGCTGGGCCGAGAGACCACCAAGCTGGGCCGAGAGACCGCCACACCGGGCCGAGAGACCGCCACGCCGGGCCGAGAGACCGCCACGCCAGGCCGAGAAACCGCCACACCGGGCCGAGAAACCGCCACACCGGGCCGAGAAACCGCCACGCCGGGCCGAGAGACCACCACACCGGGCCGAGAGACCGCCACGCCGGGCCGAGAGACCGCCACACCAGGCCAAGAGACCGCCACACCAGACCGAGAGGACACCGAGCCGGGCCAAGAGACCGCCACCCCAGACCGAGAGACCGCCACACCGGGCTGAGAGACCGCCACACTTGGCCGAGAGGCTGCCACGCCAGGACGAGAGACCGCCACGCCAGGCCGAGAGACCGCCGCACCGGGTCAAGAGACCGCCACGCCAGGCCGAGAGACCGCCACACCGGGCCGAGAGACCACCACACCGGGCTGAGAGACCACCACACCGGGCCGAGAGACCGCCACGCCGGGCCGAGTGACCGCCACACCGGGCCGAGAGACCACCACACCGGGCCGAGAGACCGCCACACCGGGCTGAGAGACCGC
>NW_025133870.1:0-1166 GCF_004010195.1 Chiloscyllium plagiosum
ATCGGGCGGTGCGGGGTTCGTCCAGTGTCTATCAGGCAGCCTTTGCAGAATGACAAAGGACTGCTCTCCCTCTGCCAACACTGCAGAGAGAGAGCTATATGATGGAACTGTTCAGAAAGACTTTAATGTTGGAGATACCATTAGGGTCCGTGCAATATGCTGCATAGTCTTGGGCGAGCATCAAAAAGTCAGTTTGAGATCCAAATGGGGTCAGATGTGAAATCTGTAGCTCCTGATACTCTTCATCATTATTCTTGACTAACCAATGTAACTATTGCTGTCATGCAAAAGGGTACCTAATTCTCTGCTGTTTGTGTCACATGTAGGCTGGGCAGTTAAGAAGACATTTGGCATCAGGCCTTTGAGTGTAGGAGTTGGGATGTCATATTGAAGTTGTACAGGACACTGTTGAGGCCCCTTCTGGAATGCTGTGTCCCGTTCTGGTCACCCTGTTATAGGAAGGATACTGTTAGGCTGGAGTGAGTTCAGAAGAGATTTACCAGAATGTTGCCGGGTTTGAAAGGTTTGAGTTACACAAAAAGGCTGGATAGGCCGGAACTTTTTTTCACTGGGACCTGGAAGATTGAGCGGTGACCTTATAGATGTTTATGAAATCATGAGAGGTACAGATAGGGTTAATGGGAGGTGTGTTTTCCCTAGAATGGGGGATTTCAAGACTAGAGAACATATTTTTAAGAGGAGAGTGATTTTAAAAAAGACATGAGGGTCAACTTTTTTACACAAAGTGTGGTTCATGTATGGAAGAAACATGAGCAAATGGTGGAATTAGGCACAGTGACATTGTTTAAAAGACACTTAGATGCGTACAAGAATAGGAAAGGTTTGGAGGGATATAGGCCAGGAGCAAGGATAGTTTGGTTTGGGATTATGTTTGGCATAGACTGGTTGAACTGGAGGGGCTGTTTCCATGCTGTAAAACTCTATGGCTATGACTCTATAATTCCTAGTCACAATCCTCTTAGGGCTGGTCAAGATAGGTTAAATAAAAACCCAAAAAACTGTGGATGCTGTAAACCAGAAACAAAAACAGAAATTGCTGGGAAAGCTCAGCAGGTCTGTCAGCATCTGTGGAGAGAAATCAGAGTTAACATTTGGGACTTACAGTCATAGAGTCATAGAGATGGACAGCATGGAAACAGATCCTT
>NW_025133871.1:0-1166 GCF_004010195.1 Chiloscyllium plagiosum
TAAGGATCTGTTATCATTCCCTCCAATAAATGCTGTAGTTGTCCTCTGGTATTTCAGTTCAGTAATTACACACGATACTGGTTGGTCAAAGCTGTGGTTATTCTTTGTTATGAATGGCCAAGAATTCTAACGGAAGAGATGTTCATATGTCCTGATGTGTTGCATGGTCACAAACAGATTTTCAGTCCAAATATTGCAAAACACGGAGGTTTAGTTCAACTGCAGACGTTTTACATTTTCAGTTCATGTCCATTAAAAATATTTGGAGAAAGTGAGTGTTAGAAACGAAAATCGCTTCTCAATAATCGCTCTAGACAAATTCAGGAAAACAAAGTTTTATTAGCAAGTCTGCAGAGTTGGGCACCCTTCTGAGAAAAGCGCGCCGAGGCGAACAATGTCTTCTGATTAAATACAGGACAAGTCCCTCCCCTTTGTATACTCCCCACATTCGGTTAGTACCATACTGGCTCAAAAGGCTCACCGCTGGTTAACAGACTCTCGCATCCTGAAGTATGAGACAATTTTGATGACCGGAGACGATCTCAATTTTGCAAAAGATCTCAGTTGCAACCCTGCCCAGTTTCTATACGGACGTCCTGCAGATGGGGAACAGGAGCATGATTGTGTGGAATTTGTAGACTTACAGACCAAAAGCCGAGAGGACCTGCAAGAGGCCCCGCTGGGTGAAGGACAGGAACTGTACATCGACGGGTCGTCCCGGTACATCAGTGGGGTACGGTACAGTGGCTGTGCTGTCGTAGATGGTGCAAAGAAATGGACGATCGAGTCCGGACGACTGCCCAGGAAGTGGTCAGCCCAATCCTGTGAGTTGTACGCCCTCCAGAGGGCCCTGAAGTTGTTGGAGGGGAAAGTGGGGAACATATATACTGACTCAAAGTATGCATACGGAATCGTTCATACTTTCGGGAAAATCTGGAAAGAGCGAGGATTGATAACTTCCCGGGGAAAAGAATTAGCTCACGAACAAATGATCAGCCTAACGTTGGAAGCCCTGGCGTTGCCTACAGAACTCGCAGTAGTCCATGTACCCGGTCACCAGAAGGGGGCGACACCGGAAGCGGTGGGAAACCGGCTGGCAAATGAGGAAGCCAAGCGGGCAGCGGTCGAAAACGCCGTCCAATTATTAACATTAATACCGTTGAGGG
>NW_025133872.1:0-1166 GCF_004010195.1 Chiloscyllium plagiosum
CAACCTGGAATAGATCCCAACCGGTCCTGGGGATTTGTCCACCTTAATATCCTTTAGCCTACCCTTATGTCAACTTGATCCAGAGTAAACAAACTTCTATCTCTAATCTCAGCATTCAGCACCTCACGTTCCTCAGCGAACACTGATGCAAAGTAATTATTGAGAATCTCACCTATTATCTCAGGTTCGACACACAATCTTCCTATTTATCCTTTAGCGGACCAATCCTTTCTCTGGTTATTGCAACCCTTTCTCTTGCTACTTATACAAGCATAAAAAGCCTTGGGATTCTCCTTAATTCTGCTCACTGAAGTTATTTCATGACCCCTTTTAGCCCACTAGATTCCTCATTTAAGGTTAGTTCTACTCTCCTGATATTCCTCCAAAGCCTGTTCTATTTTTAGCTGCCTGGACCTTATGTACGCTTCCCTTTTCCTCTTGGACACTTGCACTATTTCTCCTGTCATCAACGGTTCACGAATCTTGCCTTTCCTATCCCTTGTTTTCAAAAGGGACATGCCTATCCTGCACTATCTACATCTATCTTTGAAAGCCTCCCACATGTCAAATGAGGACTTTCCTTCAAATAGCTGTGTCCAATCCACATTTCCCAGCACCTGCCTAACTTTGATATAATTGGCCTTGGCCCTGCTAAATCAGCCTCAATCCCATGCTCCCAAATTTTGTGCAATAGCCGACTGTGCAGAATCTTATCAAACGTCTTGCTGAAATCTATATACACCACATCAACCACTTTACCGTCATCCACCTGTTTGGTCACCTTTTCAAAGAACTCAATAAGCTTTGTGAGGCACGACATACCCTTCACAAAACCATGTTGACTATCCCTAATCAACTTATTCCTCTCGAGATGATTATAAATGCTATTTCTTATAACCTTTTTCAACATGTAACCCACAACTGAAGTAAGGCTCACTGGTCTATAATTACCAGGGTTGTCTCTACTCCCCTTCTTGAACAAGGGGGACAACATTTGCTATCCTCCAGTCTTCTGGCACTATTTCTGTAGACAATAATGACAAAGACCAAAGACAAAGGCTCAGCAATCTCCTCCTTGGCTTTCCAGACAATCCTATGATAAATCCCATTTGGAAAAGCTCATCAGGAATAAATGAAGGGCTTTTGCCCGAAACATCGATTTTCCT
>NW_025133873.1:0-1166 GCF_004010195.1 Chiloscyllium plagiosum
TTTATTTTAGCTCCTCTTCTTTATCTGTTCCATATTTTCACCTAAGCAATTGTCACCATTTTCTAATTAGGTAAGGACAGAAGTAAAGCTCTCATTTAATACTTCCCTATTCCTCTTGCTTCAATTGAACCTGCAACAGTCAACTTCTAATCACCAAAATCAGCTCTTTTCCAGTCTTGAAACTTAACCCTTGACTGATGTTTTGTTTATCCTTTTCAAATTTAATATTAAACATTATCATATTATCATTGCTGTTTCCCAAATGTTCCGCCTCTCTGATATTCACTACTTGGCCTATCTCATTCCCTTGGACATGATCCAGTACACGTCCCTCTCTGGTGCAACTGGAAATGTACTGGACGTTTTTCTCCACATGTTGCAGGAATTTCTTCCCTTCCATCCCCCACTCTCTACCTTTTTCCACATCCACCCTCGGATAATTGAAATCACCAACTATCACAACCCTGCTTGAACTGCAAATTTCCTTAATATGCCTAACAAATGTTCTCTTCTATTTCCTCTCCACTATTTGGAGGTCTATAATAAATAATCATCAAGGTCACTACTCCCTTTCTGTTTCTCATCTCCTGCCATAGATTCAAATTCAGGAACTGCATCTCATTCAAGGCTAATGATATTATCTTTGACCAAGTTTGCTATACGTCTTCCCTTTTTCATCACCTGATTTTTACGCAAAAACTTATAACCCAGGATATAAAATATCCAGTCTTTTCAGTCACATTCCCCTTCTTCCAGTTCCCAACTTTTGTTCAGTATATTATGGGCATTTACATATATGCTGTTTATATCTGCCTTTATCTTCTTCTTGCCCTTTGGAAAGTGACCATTTCTTTGTTCTTTGTCAACAATCAAGTCTTCCCTCACTTCCTTTTCCCCATTATCCACCTCCTCTCTTTTACCTTTTTCTCATACTGCTGAAATTAGGCCCAGCAGTCAATCAACCTCTTTGCCTTACACATTTAAACCCACCCCAATACAGTACATAATTTCTCAGCCAGCAGATTGGTTTGCATTTATGTTCAAGTGAAGCCCATTGTTTCTGACAGCTCTCTCCTTTTCCAAAGTGATCCCAATGCCCCAAAACTCTAAGCCCCTCCATTCTACACCATTCTTCAAACATTCAATTTACCTCCCTGATCTAGCAT
>NW_025133874.1:0-1166 GCF_004010195.1 Chiloscyllium plagiosum
CCTGGCAGCACTGGGAGGTGTGGGCTGTGTCCATTGGAAACTATGTGGAGGTACCGGTGTTGGACTGGGGTGGATAAAGTTAAAAATCACACAACACCAGCTAATAGTCCAACAGGTTTATTTGTAAGCATGAGCTTTCAGAGCGCTTAATCAGGTAGCTGTGGAGCAGGGTCATAAGACACAGAATTTATAGCAAAAGATCACAGTGTCATGCAACAGATAGGACATATTAAACAAATCTAGATTGCAGATTAATCTTTCATCTTTTAGTATGGGTTGCACATTTCAGTTCATTAATATGTAATCCCCCAAACTATTTTTAATTCACCTTCTTGAGATGATTTAAGGTTTTATAAAAATAGGTGACATCGCAGCTCAGATACTGCACAAAAGTGTCTGTATCCCAATCTTGAATCAGACTGGTTCTACTAACCAAAGTAGGAATTTAGAAATATTACATGGATTGACTGTCTGCAGTTTGTATGATTTTTGAGCAAAATTGAATATATCTGCAAATATAATTCTGCAAATGAAAGTTCACTCCATTGACTTATGTGTGACTGTATCTGCAGGAGTGTATGTGCGTGCACATGCGAGTTTGCGCATACATGCGAATGAAATGTGTGTGAGATGGAATATAAGCCTGTGAGATGGTGAGTGTTAGGGTGTGTGTGTCTCTGACAGAGCAAGAGATAAAGGCAAGGGATTGCATTTTGCTAAAACAAGGAAGGGCAGGACTTGTACCATTAATGGTAGGGCCCTGCATCGTCTTGCAGAACAGACTCATGGGGGCGGGGTGGAGTGGTTCAGGTACATAAAGTTAAAAATCTCTCAACACCAGTTCATCGTCCAACTGGTTTATTTGGAAGCACAAGCTTTTGGAGCACTGCTCCTTCATGGGATGTTTGTGGAACAGGATAGTAAGACACAACCATCTGATGAAGGAGCAGCGCTCCAAAAGCTAATGCTTGCAAATGAGCCTGTTGGAGTATCACCTGGTGTGGTGTGAATTTTAACTTCGTACACCCCAGTCCAACACCGGCATCTCCAAATCGGGAACATAGTTCTTTGGAAGTTGCATCATTGGTAGACAGGGTTGTGAAGGAGGCGTTTAGCACACTTTCCTTCATTGCTCACCCCGTTCAGTGTAGGAGTTGGGACATCAC
>NW_025133875.1:0-1166 GCF_004010195.1 Chiloscyllium plagiosum
GGCATAGGTTTAGGGCGAGAGGGGAAAGATACAAGAGAGACCTAAGGGGCAACTTTTTCACACATAGGGTGATACGTGTATGGAATGAGCTGCCAGAGGATGTGGTGGAGGCTGGTACAATTGCAACATTTAAGTGGCATTTGGATGGGTATATGAATAGGAAGGGTTTGGAGGGATATGGGCCGAGTACTGGCCGGGGACTAGACTGGTTTGAGATATCTGGTCGGCATGGATGGGTTGGACCAAAGGGTCTGTTTCCATGCTGTACAGCTCTATGACTCTATGACTCTATATGGTATTGCTCATGGTTTACTCACCTTGTATGGCAGTGGCTGGGTGAGAAAGATGGACAAGGGAATGCTCATATAGATGGGTCGGATAGGCATCTGGAGAGGTGGTATGCTAGAGAGTTTCCAGAAAGAGCTATCAGGAAGGGGTTTGACAGTTTGGAACCTCACTGACACATAGCAGTATAAATGCAAACTAATGCCCAATGTGCGCTCACTGGCACCTTCCAACATGCTGGAAAGTGCAACTACAAAATGGAAAAGCAAGTGGCTCTGACCACACTCCAGGTAGATAGAATAGGTGTCTCAGCCTGTGAGGGAAGCGTTTGCAAGACTAACTAATGTTAGGCCTTTCAGAAGGCAACAAAAATACACAAAGACCCATGCAGAGGACACAAACCTGCAGTTTCCCCTAATCCCTGGCAAGGTTAATGTATTGGCTCCCTTTATACTGTACTCCTGCCCATTTCATTCAATAACAGCAACTGTGCACACAGATGCCAGCGAAACAATAGGGCTTTTTAACCAGAAGGGCAACAGTTCTAGCAGAATCCATTTCCCTGGATAAAGAATAAAGAACATTGCAGCACAAGAATAGACCCTTCGGCCCTTCAAGCCTGCACCGATCCATAATCTGCAGTCTATTTTCTGAGGATCTGTATCCCTTTGCTCCCTGCCCATTCACGTATCTGTCTAAATACATCCTAAATGATGCTCTCATTCCTGCCCCTACCACCTCCGCTGGCAATGCATTCCAGGCACCCACCACCCTCTGCATAAAGAACTTTCCATGCATGTCTCCTTTCTCACTTTGAACTCGTGACCCCTGATAATTGAGTTCCCCACTCTGGGAAAAAGCTTCTTGCTATCCATCCTTTC
>NW_025133876.1:0-1166 GCF_004010195.1 Chiloscyllium plagiosum
CTGCAAGCTACAACAGACCTCCACACTATCCACTACTCCACCAACCTCCATGTCATTGGCAAACTTACGAACCCATTCTTCCACAACCATATCCAAGTAGTTTAGAAAAAAAAAACCCACAAAGAGCAGAGTTCCTGCAACCGATCCCTGAAGAACACTACTGGTCACCGAGCTCCATGTTGAATGCATCCCATCGATCACCACCCTCTGTCTTCTATGTGCCAGGAATTCTGTATCCAGACAGACAGGTATACTGTATCCCATGCCTCTGCACTTTCTGAATGAGCCATAAAGGTGTTCTGTCACATTCTTGAAGAGTTCAGTAAGTTTTGTGAGGAAGAGACCTGTCCCTTACAAAGCCATGCTGACTATCTCTAATCCAACTATGGTTTTCTACGGAGTCATAAATTCGCTCTTTCAGAGTCCTCTCCAATAATCTGCACACCACAAACATAAGAAAGTGAAGTCTGAAATTCCCAGGATTTTCCCTATTCCCTTTCTTGAACAAGGGAGTTAACATTTGCTGCCCTCCAATCATCTGGTATGACTCCGGTGGACAGTGAGGGTGCAATGGTCATCGGCAAAGGCGCAGCAATCCATTCCCTCGCTTCCTGTAGTAACTTTGGGCATATCTCGTCTGGTCCTATAGACTTATCTATCTTTATGTTTTACACAATTCACAGCACATACTCCTTCTTAACATCAACCTGTTCACATAAATCAGTCCTTTTCACGCAGTCCTCACAATTAACAAGGCTCCTCTCAGTAGTGAATACTGAAGCACAGTATGCATTAAAGACTTCGCCTACCTCCTGTAACTCCAGGCACAAGATCCCTCCACTATCCCTGATTGGCCCTACCCTCACTCTGACCATCCTCTTGTTCCTAACAAAAGTGGAGAATGCCTTACGGTTTTCCTTAATCCTTCCCAACAAAGCTTTTCCTTGCCCCATTCTAGCTGTCCTAAGTCCATTCTTCAGTTCCTTCCTGGCTACCTTCAGTGAGTACCCAGAGTGTGGAAACAGGCCATTTGGCCCAACAACTCCATACGAACCGTTTGAATAACATCCCTCCCAAAACAATTCCCCCACCTATTACTCTATATTTACCCTAACTAACGTGTCAATCCTTCACATCCCTGAACACTATGGGTAATTTACCATTTG
>NW_025133877.1:0-1166 GCF_004010195.1 Chiloscyllium plagiosum
TTACGTAACTGGCCAAATATATTACTTCACTTATGCAGCACTCTCGTGTCCACATCTGCTCAGCGTGAGTTCCGGCTTCTCACGAGGAAATGTTTTAAATCAATGATTTACCTTCCCGGCAGCCTCTCTCCCTGTCTCCTCGCTGATGCCTCAAAATGGCAGCATGGAGCCCGAGTTTTCTCTTTTAAGTGAGAAAACGTCCTCCTGGCAGTCAGCCCTCCTGCTTCCCTCTCTCTTCTTTGCTCCCGATAAATGGACGTTTGACGCTCGATATCATGGAGATTGATGTGCCTCAAAATACGTCAACTAATGAGGAGGTCCGTGAAGAGTTGAATAGGCCAGTTCGGTATCTGTGTCAGGAGCAGGTTCAAAGTTTATTGCAGCAGTATGAGGACATATGCAGGAATAAGATGAGAAGGATTCATTCTATTGTGCACGTAGTGCAGTTCGTAATGCTGTTCTGGTAAACAACATACGTAGAGGCTTAAACTACTCAAAGCCATACACGTTCAGAAGGAAGTCAACGCGATGGTCAGTGAAGACATCATTGAAACGAGTCAGAGTGAGCAGAGTTCGCCGACTGAGCAGAGTTCGGTCCCAAAGCTGATGTGAGTGAACAATTTTGCGGAGACTATTGGAGGTCAACATCGTAAATAAATTGGACTCCTATCCCACTTCCGAAAGCAACGTAGAGGAAGTCCCACAAGACAGTTACACCACAAATTTTGAATTCATATGCAGAAGCGTTCGTCAGTGAGTGAAAACTCTTTCTGCATTTGTAATCCCAAATAGTCTTTATCACTTCAATGCGATGCCCTTTGGAGTGAAGAACACCCCAGCGAAATTCCAGAGACACGTGAACACAGTTGTGGCCGGATTGAGAAGTAATGTATTTTATCCTGATTATGTGGTGACCTTTAGCTATCAATGGTAAGCTAAAATCTCTTTGAAAAATTACCTGAAGGAAAACTGGTAACACTTTTTAAGAAAACAGAATTCGCAAAGGCAGAGATAACGTTCTTGGGACATAAGGTCGGACATGGAAGTTTGATACCCAAGGAACGTGAAGATGAAAGCCATCAAGGAATCTCCATGAAGATCCTCGACGAAAGTGGTGCTTCAATGTTTTGAGCATCTTTACTTTGAGGGTTCTTTTTTCTTCTTAA
>NW_025133878.1:0-1166 GCF_004010195.1 Chiloscyllium plagiosum
TTTGGTAGGTATAACTTGGAGGTATAAGATGCGTTTTTGAAATTTGGAGGTTGCACATAAATTGGAAATGTGATAAATAATAAGGAAGATGGTGATAAACTTCAAAATGACAATTAATTGAGTTCACAGATGGCAAATTAAGTTTAATACATGAAAGTTTGTGGTGACAAATCATGGTGGGAGGAATAAGAAGAGAACAAAACATATTAAATCCTATAATTTTGAAGAAGTGGAAAGAGACTTAGAGATGTTTTTGCACAATGCTTTAACAGTGGTAGGACAGATTAACAATGTAGTTGCCATGATTATTATCAACAGCGACAACATTCAGTACAGAAGCCTGGAAACTAGTCGGAGTTAATTTATTTCAACTCTAGTTGAAATAGCACGTGAATTTCTGAACACCATTCTTGAAAAGGACATGTAAATGCTTTGGAAAGTGTGCACAAGAGATTTCTAGAGTCGGGGAATTGTAATTATGTGGATTGTTTTAAGAAGCTGATGGTGTTTTTCAGTAGGGCAAGCTGGGATGCATTTAAGAGGTGTTTAAAGTGATGATAACATTGAATAAATATGGTTTCCAATGGCTAAAGTGTTGATAAGGCCATAAGACAAAGAGAAGACATAGACCATTCAGCATATTGAGTCTGCTCTGCTAGTCAGTGAGATCATGGTAAATCTGACAATCCTGAACTCCACATTGTTGCCTTTTCCCATAATTGTTGAGTGCCTTGCGAATTCAAAATCTGTCTGTCTCAGCCTTGAATAAACTCAGTGACTTAACTTTGGCAGCTCTCTGTGGTAAAGAATTCTAGATTCACGACTGAGAGAAGAAATTCCTCCTCATCTCTGTTTTAAATATGCAATCACTGATTATGAATTTATGCTGTTAAGTCTGAGGCTCTCTGACTAGACGAGAGGTGCTGGAAAAGCACAGCAGTTCAGACAGCATCCGAGGAGCAGTAAAATCCATGTTTCGGGCAAAAGCCCTTCCTGATGAAGGGCTCTTGCCCGAAATGTCGATTTTACTGCTCCTCGGATGCTGCCTGAACTGCTGTGCTTTTCCAGCACCTCTAATCCAGAATCTGGTTTCTAGCATTCATTGTTTTTACCTCTCTGACGAGATGGCCTACCTGAGGGAAACAACCTCCCTGTATCTTCGAGGA
>NW_025133879.1:0-1166 GCF_004010195.1 Chiloscyllium plagiosum
TGATCAAGACAGTGATCCTGTGGCCGTAGGCTGCTCAATACTGTGTGTGAATAATCATGTAGCCTGTGGATTGTGAATTGCATGTTGGAACAATCCTGTGACCTGCAAAAGTTGAAGACTGCGTGTTCATTAATCCTGTGGCCGTGTGGTGGTCAATACTGTGCGTGAATAATCCTGTGGCCTGAGGATGTTCAATATTGTGTGTGAATTATCATGTAGCCTGAGTATTGTGAATTCCATGTTGGAACAACCCTGTGACCTGCAAAAGTTGAAGACTGCGTGTTCATTAATCCTGTGGCCGTGTGGTGGTCAATACTGTGTGTGAATAATCCTGTGGCCTGTGGATGTTCAATTCTGTGTGTGATTAATCCTGCGGCCTGAGAATGGTCAATACTGTGTGGGAATAATCCTGTGGCCTGAGAATGGTCAATACAGTGTGTGAATACTTCTGTGGTCTCAGGATGTTCAATACAGTGTGTGAACAATCCTGTGGCTTGAAGATAGTCAATATTGTGTGGAAGTAATTCTGTGACCATGTAAATGGTTAAGACAGTGTGTTCATTAATCCTGTGGCCGTGTTCTAATCAATACTGTGTGTGAATAATGCTGTGGGCTGGGAACATTGAATATTTTATGTGAATACTCGTGTGTCCTGAGGATGGTCAGTACTGTGTGTAAATAATCCAGTGGCCTGAGGATGTTCAATGCAGTGTGCGAATAATCCTGACGTCTGAAGATTGTAAATACAGTGTGTGAGTAATCCTGTGGCCTGAGAATGTTCAAAACTGTGTGCGAATTATCCTGTGGCCTGTGAATTGTGAATATTGTGTGTGAGTAATCCTGCGGTCTGTATACTGTCAAAACTATGTGTAAATAATGCAGTGGCCAGAGGATGTTCAATACAGTGAGTGAATAATCCTGTGGCCTGAGGATTGTCAATATTGTGTGTGTGTGAATAATCCCGTGGCTTGAGGATGGTCAATACTGTGTGGGAATAATCCTGTGACCTGTAAATGTTCAAGACAGTGTGTTCATTAATCATGTGGCCGGAGGCTGGTCAATACAATGTGTGAATAATGATGTGGTCTGAGAATTGTCAATACTATGTGGGAATAATCCTGTGACTTTCAAACGTTGAAGACAGAGTGTTCATTAATCCTGTGGCC
>NW_025133880.1:0-1166 GCF_004010195.1 Chiloscyllium plagiosum
GCACCTATATTAATAAAACAAATCAATTTTTTTTAAAAAGTTAAGCCAAGGTCCATCTTTATTCAATTCATGGCTCATGAGTTCCCCAAGGTTCAGGAACCACATTCTCCATTGCTGCAGAAAGCAGACATCATATTCGCTGAATCTCGGGCCAAACCACCTTGCGGCTGCAGACACAGCAGAAACCACCTCAAGGACCCACCTTGGTGCTGCAGACACAGCAGAAACCACCTCAAAGACCCACCTTGCTGCTGCAGACACAGCAGAAACCACCTCAAAGACCCACCTTGCTGCTGCAGACACAGCAGAAACCATCTCAAGGACCCACCTTGCTGCTGCAGACACTGCAGAAACCATCTCAAGGGCCCACCTTGCTGCTGCAGACACTGCAGAAACCATCTCAAGGACCCACCTTGCTGCTGCAGACACCGCAGAAACCACCTCAGGGACCCACCTTGCTGCTGCAGACACAGCAGAAACCACCTCAGGGACCCACCTTGCTGCTGCAGACACTGCAGAAACCACCTCAGGGACCCACCTTGGTGCTGCAGACACTGCAGAAACCACCTCAAAGACCCACCTTGCTGCTTCAGACACAGCAGAAACCACCTCAAGGGACCCACCTAGCTGCTGCAGTCACAGCAGATACCACCTCAAGGACCCACCTTGCTGCTGGAGACACCGCAGAAACCACCTCAAAGACCCACCTTGGTGCTGCAGGCACAGCAGAAACCACTCAAAGACCCACCTTGCTGCTGGAGACACTGCATAAACCACCTCAAGGACCCACCTTGCTGCTGCAGACACTGCAGAAACCACCTCAAGGACCCACCTTGCTGCTGAAGGCACAGTTGACTCTACCTGGCATATTAATGAGTATCTTCTCATGATCAATTGTTTGTAAAGGATTTATTAATCCTCATTTATTTAATGTTCATTTATTTAAAACAGGAAACATAAATTATATTGTGGACATTACTGCCAGTCAACTGATTTCTATGTCCAGCTTGCGGACTAGCTGTACAGCAGTCTAACTGCAGGCAGGATCACAATACACAGCAACATCAAACCACAGAGAAACCAACAGAGAAAGAGCCGGGTGCAGCAAGAGGGAGAGAGAGAGACAGAAAGAGAGACTGAGAGAAAAATTGAGAGTGATAATGAGA
>NW_025133881.1:0-1166 GCF_004010195.1 Chiloscyllium plagiosum
TATCAGGGTAGATAGAGATAAGTTTTTTTCCCCCCGAGGGTGAAGGATTCAATAACGAGAGGTCACGCTTTCAAGGTGAGAGGTGAAAGGTTTAAGGGGGATAAATGCAGCAAGTACTTTATACAGAGGGTGGTGGGTGTCTGGAACGCGTTGCCGGTAGAGGCAGACACAGTAGACTCATTTAAGATGCGTCTGGACAGATGCACAATTAGGTGGGGATGAGAGGAATACAGATGCTTAGGAACAAGGCAACAGGTTTAGACAGTAGATTTGGATCGGCTCAGGCTTGGAGGGCCTGTTCCTGGGCTGCAAATTTTCTTTGTTCTCTTTGTTATTTTGAATCCTTCTGGATGGAGGTTCTTTGTAAAATTGTCAAATTCTGGTTCAACCACATCTGGAATGCTCAGTTCAGGCAGAGATGGTGCAGCCCTGAATTTCTGAATGAACTCAGAGATAAAGAGCTGGTTAAATGACATCAACAGTTTGCCCACAATCCTCAGGGTACAAGGTTAACAAAGGAGTGCAATTGAAATTTTAATGAGGATGAATGGATTTGACAGAGAAGATACAGGGGAACTGTTTCTTCACAATTGGTCAAATAGAACTGAGGATGTGGAATGGGATTATAGTCTTCAAGTTAGAACTGAACATTCTGGGATAACGTTAGGAATGGATGCTTCACAGGAAGGATAGTGGATGCACGCGCATACAGGCACAAGCACACAAAAATACAGCTCACAGCACAGACACGGTCCTTGACAGAAGGTAGGTACAGCTCAAGTGGCAAGGAAATGCTGACTGGGGATCTCCCTCCTGCTGTAGCCTTTACCCACCCCTGCAGATAGCACACAAATACCATCTGCCTGGATGGATGGCTGTTGAGGACTTGTTTTGCATCGCATTTTATCGGGATCCTCCCCTCTGACCTTACCGTCCTGGGTGGCCCTGCCAGGAGGTGGAAACCTCTTGAGGTATCGCTCTCAGAATCAACGGGACACTCGAGGCTCTCCATCACAGTGAGGTGACAATCCACAGAAAGGTCAGTCAGGAGATAGAGGCAGGGAAACACTGTTCAGATGCAGATCATCCACAGAATCACAGAATTGTTATGGCACAGGAGGAGGCCATTCGGTCATTCCCATGGAAGAATGATCAACTATATAACC
>NW_025133882.1:0-1166 GCF_004010195.1 Chiloscyllium plagiosum
GACAGAAATCAAACTTAACATATTCCCTGCTTTTTCTCCACAGATGCTGCCTGACTTGCTGAGCTTTTCCAGCCATTTCTGATTTAGTTTCCAGCGTCCGCAGTTATTTCAGTTTTTACTTGGTTACTGTCTTTGTTGTCGGATTGATAGGCAGTCGCATGTTGTTCCGTTATCTTGTTCAGTGCTAATCAGGAAGTACTTCGTAGTAACCTCAGGCAGTGTAGGGAATTGAGTTCATTTTTCTGGTCTGCCTCTATAGCATAAATCAGAATTTCCATACAATCCCTGCAGTATGGAAACCGGCCATTTGGCCTAATCCGTCCACAAAGATTCTCCAAATTACATGCCGGCCAGAGTAAACGCCCTAATCTATCCCTATAACACTGCATTTCCCACAGGCAATCCACCTGGACACTGTGGGCCATTTAGCAGGCCAAGCCACCCAAACTGCATATCTTTAGACTGTGGGAGGATAAGGGAGCAGGCGGAAGAAACCCATGCAGTCACGGGGGGAATGTGGAAACTCCACACAGACAGTCGCACGAGGATGATATTCAGCCTGGGTCCCTGGCGCTATGAGGCAGCCGTGCTTACTACTAAGCCATCGTGCAGCCCCATTTAACTGAGCTAACCTGAAACATTTGCTTAGCCATAACAAATAACTTAAACAAACATGTAACAAAAACAGAAAGTGTGGGAAACTCAGCAGGTTTATCTGTGTCTGTGGAGAGAGAGAGAAAGCAGAGTTAACGTTTCGAGTCCAGACTTCATTGAGTTCTGAACAAGTCGCACTGCACTCGAAACGTTAATTCTGCTTTCTCTCTCTACATCGATTCTGCCATACATGCTGAGTTTCTCCCACAGCTTCTGATTTTGATTCAGATCTCCAGCATTCCCATTTATTTGCTATATCCAGAAAGATGATCTTCCTCGTTTAACTCTGCTGGTTTGCTCGATTTCATTTCCTGAACACCTGATCTTATGTCTCACACACATTGCTAATTCTGCCCATCTTTGACATTTAGCAGCACTTATTTGCTATATCCAGAAAGATGATCTTCCTCGTTTAACTCTGCCGGTTTGCTCGATTTTATTTCCTGAACACCTGATCTTATGTCTCACACACATTGCTCATTCTGCCCATCTTTGACATTTAGCAGCACTGC
>NW_025133883.1:0-1166 GCF_004010195.1 Chiloscyllium plagiosum
GTCAGAAAGATCAAAGGCAATTTTGTAACGTCAACTGGCCTGCAGAAATTTAAAGTAATGCCGTTTGTCCGAAAAGCACTTCAGCCACATTTCAGAGGTTAACTGACAGGGTAATTGCCGAATACGCAACTGATTGGTGTATATTGTGCCTGGTGACTTTCAGACTCTCGTGGATTGAATATTTACAGCATTTATCGGGCTTTTTTGATCGAATTCGGAAGTCAAACTGGTTTGTAAACCTAGCTGAAAGTGAATCTGCCAAAGCCAAAGTGACCTTCCTGGGAAATGTCGTTGAACACGGACAAATAGCCCCACGGGATGCGAAATCGAAAGTTACAGGGGACTTTTACACATTGTTGGCGAAAAGAGCAGTACTAAGGTTCCCTGCATTGTGTGGTTTTTGCTGAAAGTTTGTGCTGAATGTTAGCAGTGGGACTATTCCATTCACCGAACTGTTAAAAACAGACAAGAAATTTCAGTGAACACAAGACTTTCAAAATGTTGTTTTTCTCAGAGCAGAGCTGATTGTGAGGAGACATGATTGACGTGTACGAAATAATGAGGAGCAAGGAATTATAGATTAAAGGAAACATTTGCTCTTGATCGATCACCAGGGTTTGTAGATTTCAGATAAGATGCAGAAAGCTTTGAATAGACTGGTAGGAAAAATTTATCAGTCAGCAGGTAGGAGACTCTAGAACTCGCACTCTATAAAGATCAGTTGGACAGTTAACCCTTCATTCTTCTCTGATTCCACTGGCCAAAGAGTTTCGAAAAATGCTCAAAGCAGAGCATCACCGCGAGCAACAGTTATTCGATTGGTGGCTTTATGAAATGGAAAGGTGCCCATAAGTCACCTGCACGACTATTCGGCTTCCCTCCTGTGATGACGCTGGGACATTGACTCTCATGTTCTCAGGTACATTTAATGAAGGCATTCTGGTTCCTGCAGATGAGGAGCTCACACCTTATTTCGGGTTTTGAAAAATCACTTTTTAAGCGGGATTAAAATCTACCCTGTCTGCGAGCCAGGTAGGATTCGAACCTACAGTCTCCTGAATCGTAGTCAGGCACATTATCCATTGCGCTACTGGCCCGATTCACGGCCTTAAGAGCCGTGATGTTAATACGGCACGGTTAATAGCAGTCATGTTCACCAGTTGAAC
>NW_025133884.1:0-1166 GCF_004010195.1 Chiloscyllium plagiosum
GTACAAATATGTAGAGAGATCATGGAAAGGTGTAGGAGCAACAAGGTGGTGGTGATGGGAGATTTTAATTTTCCCAACATTGACTGGGATTCACGTAGTGTTAGAGGTTTAGATGGAGCAGAGTTTGTAAGGAGCATCCAGGAGGGTTTCCCAGAGCAGTATGTAAATAGTTTAACTCAGGAAGGGACCACACCGGACCTGGTGTTGGGGAATGAGCCCGGCCAGAGTGTTCCTAAAGGAAAAGTGCTAAATTGGGGAAAGGCCAACTATACCAAACTTCAACAGGAACTGGGGAATGTGGATTGGGAGCAGCTGTTTGAAGGTAAATCCACATTTCAGATGTGGGAGGGTTTCAAAGAGAGGTTGATTAGAGTTCAGCAGAGATGTGTTCCTGTGAAAATGAGGGATAGAAATGGCAAGATTAGGGAACCATGGATGACAGGTGAAATTATGAAACTAGCTCAGAGGAAAAAGGATACGTACATGAGGTCTAGGTGACTGAAGACAGATGAAGCTTTGGGATAATATCGGAAAAGTAACCGCGCAGAGATAAACTCTACCGCGCAGAGATAAACTCTACCGTGCAGGGATAAACTCTACCGCGCAGAGATAAACTCTACCGCACAGAGATAAACTCTACCGCGCAGAGATAAACTCTACCGCACAGAGATAAACTCTACCGTACAGGGATAAACTCTACCGAACAGACATAAACTCTACCGCACAGAGATAAACTCTACCGCGCAGAGATAAACTCTACCGTGCAGAGATAAACTCTACCGCGCAGAGAAAAACACGACCGCACAGGGATAATCTCTACCGCGCAGAGTAAAATTCTACCACACAGGGATAAACTCTACCGCGCAGAGATAAACTCTACCGCGCAAAGATAAGCACTGCCGTGCTGAGATCAACTCTACCGTGTAGAGATAAACTCTACCATACAGGGATAAACTCTACCGTGCAGAGATAAACCCCACCGTGCAGAAATTATCTCTACCATGCGGGGATAAACTCTACCGCGCAGAGATAAATTCTACCATGCAGGAATAAACACAACCGCGCAGAGATAAACTCTACCGCGCAGAGATAAACTCTACCGCGCAGGAATAAACTCTACCGCGCAGAGATGAACTCTACCGTGCAGAGATAAACTCTACCGCGCA
>NW_025133885.1:0-1166 GCF_004010195.1 Chiloscyllium plagiosum
AGTGTAGAGGGAGCTTTACTCTGTATCTAACCCTATACATGTACGCAGAGGCACAAAACGTATGTATCTGCATGCATTTGTGCGCGCACACACTGTTTTTCTCTCTCTCTCTCTCTCACACACACACACACTCACACTCACACTCTGTTATTTTGTCTCTCTTACACACCTACTCTCTCACTCTCTATCTCACTGTTTTACACGCGTACGTGTGCATGTGCACACACGTGCTCACTCTCAGACACGCTGCGATACACAGACATAGCGCACCGACGGAGACAGACAGACACTGACAGTGAGTCCCACCGACGGGGGGGGGGGAAACACAGAACACAGTCTTGGCCAAGTGTTGGCGGTCTGCGATACACAGACATAGCGCACCGACGGAGACAGACAGACACTGACAGTGAGTCCCACCGATGTGGGGGGGGAAACACAGAACACAGTCTTGGCCAAGTGTTGGTGGTGAGGGTGAGGGGCTGGTGTCACTGATACCGGACGTGAAACGTTAACCCTGTTTCTCTCTGCGCGGGTTCTGCCAGGCCTGCTGAGTTTCTCCGACGTGTGCAATCTGTCTGTGTTTGACTTTTATAGACCTGAGCGTGACCGTCTGTATCGGTCACCCCTGGGGGGTTTGGCTGGGGGGATGGGGGCGGGGGGGGGTCTCCTTTTGGCATCTCCTTTTTCAAATCCATCCTAGAGCGAGAGATCGATTTCAGCGTGGGCTCCGGGAGCCGTGCATTGAGGGGTTTTTAAAAATAAAGTCATGGACCACCCATCTGCACCCCCCACCCCCTGACCTTGTGCGTCAACAGAAATACATCGCTCCGAGCATGGCCATTTTCCATTCGGACCACGTGGACGGTGAGACAGCAGCCTTGCTGAACAATATGAGGGTGTACGGGACAGCCTTCCTGTTGCTCATGGCCCTGGTGGTGTTTGTGGGAGTGCGCTACGTCAACAGGTTCGCCTCCATCTTCCTGGGCTGCGTCATCGTCTCCATCTTCTCCATCTTCGTGGGGGCTGTGGTGTCTGCGTTCTCTCCGCCAGACTTCAAGTGAGTGCGTAACTTCGGGACCTCCCACCCTCCTTAACCCCCTCCCCCAACCCTCCTCCCCATTTTCCTCTAATGTGGCACCCCTTCCACTCTCTGTGTGGAGCTTTGG
>NW_025133886.1:0-1166 GCF_004010195.1 Chiloscyllium plagiosum
ACCTGCTTAATGTCAGGAGACAGAGTGTTGGTGGGGGGGGTTGTGTCTGTGTGTTTCTGTGTAAAATCGATTAATTGCAGGAAACAGGGCGGTGTTTGTCTGTGTATGTTTTATTTTCTGTGTATATCTGTTTAATGGTAGGTGGTAAGCGGTGGTGCAGGGTTGTGTGTATTTTTCTGTACATATCTTCTTAATTACAGGAGACAGACTAGTGGTGGAGGGCTGTGTGTGAGTGTTTCTGTGTAAAATTGATTAATTGCAGGAAACAGGGCGGTGGTGGAGGGTTGTGCTTGTGTTTCCGTTTATATCTATTTAATGGCAGGAGGCAGGGTGGTCGTGGAGGTTTATGTGTGTGCGTGTTTCTGTGTATATCTGATTAACGGCAGGAAACGGGGTGGTGGTCGAGGGATGTGTGCGTTTCTGTGTATATCTGTTTAATGGCAGGAGACAGCGTGGTTGTGGAGGGCTGTGCGCGTGTGTTTCTGTGTATATCTGATTAACGGCAGGGAACAGGGTAGTGGTGGAGGGTTGTGTGTGTGTTTCTGTGTATAACTGTTTCCTGGCAGGTGGCATGTTGGTGATGGAGGGTTGTGTGTGCGTTTCTGCGTATATGTGCTTAATGGCAGAAGACATGATGTGTGCGTGTTTCTCTGTATACTTGTTCAATGGCAGGAGACAGGATGGTCATGGAGCGTTGTGTGTGTTTCTGCATATATGTTTGTTTCTGCACCATGGTGGTGGTGAAGTGCAGAGTGCGTGTTTGTGTGTATATCTACTTAATGGCTGGAAATAAGGTGGTGGTGGAGGGTTGTGTGTGTGTGTTTCTGCATACATCAGTTTAATGGCGGGTGACATGGAGGTAGTGGGAGGTTGTGTGTGAGTGTTCCTGTATATATCTGTTGAATTGCAGGAGACAGGGTGGCAGTGGAGGGTTGTGTATGTGTGCCTCTGTATATATCTATTAAATTGCAGGAGACAGTTTGGTAGTGGAGGGTTAAGTGTTTCTGTATATATCTGTTGAATTGCAGGAGACAGGGTGGCAGTGGAGGGTTGTGTGTGTGCTTCTGTATACATCTGATCATTGGCAGAAAACAACTTGCTTGTGTAGTAGTGTGTGTGTGTTTCTGTGTATACCTGTTTAATGGCAGGAGACAGGGTGGCAGTGG
>NW_025133887.1:0-1166 GCF_004010195.1 Chiloscyllium plagiosum
ATTCACTCCCACTGTACACACGCCCAATGGACCTAAACCACTTCCCATTAAATCCCACTGTACACAATCCCAATGGACCCAAACCCCCTCCCATTCCCTCCTACTCTACACAATCCCAATGGACCCAGACCCCATCCCATTAACTCCCACTGCTCACAATCCCAATGGACACAAACCCCATCCTATTCACTCCCACTGTACACAATCCCAATGGACCCAGACACCTTCCCATTCACTCCCACTGTACACAATCCCAATGGACCCAGACCCCTTCCCATTCACTCCCACTATACACAATCCCAATGAACCCAAACCCCTTCCCACTCACTCCCATTGTACACAATCCCAATAGACCCAAATCCCTTCCCATTCACTCCCACTGTACACAATCCCAATGGACACAAACCCCTTCCCATTCACTCCCACTGTACACAATCCCAATGGACCCTAACCCTTCCCACTCACTCCCATTGTACACAATCACAATGGACACAAACCCCTTCCCATTCCCTCCCATTGTAAATAATCCCAATGGACACAAACCCCTTCCCATTCACTCCCACTGTAAATAATCCCAATGGACACAAACCCCTTCCCATTCACTCCCATTGTAAATAATCCCAATGGACCCAAACCCCTTCCCATTCACTCCCACTGTACACAATCCCAATGGACACAAACCCCTTCCCATTTCCTCCCACTGTACACAATCCCAATGGACCCAAACGCCTTCCCATTCACTCCCACTGTGCACAATCCCAATGGACCCAGACCATTTCTCAATCACTCAGAGAGAGAGTGTGATGGAAAATGGAAGACACTGCTCTGAGACGTACGTGTTTGAGCTCGAAAAGCACATTGCGAGTGAGTTCCACCCTTTTCTGGTTGATGTGTTTAATGGCCACAACATTTCCCTACGGAGAGAAACCAGAGGAGATCAGGAATCGGAAGGAGGCTGTTGTAGATGTGAGGAGGTGACCCGTCCCTCAGAGTGTTAATGGGCAGCTTGGTCATGGACACTCTCTAACAGCCATATCCTCTTCATCACATGGAGTACCACCGTTCCGACTGCTCATCAGGGTCTGCCAGTGCCAACTCACCCGGACACACCCGGGCATCCGGTCTCCATCCCATCATCCCAGTCTTCATCTCGGACATTAACTCCC
>NW_025133888.1:0-1166 GCF_004010195.1 Chiloscyllium plagiosum
CCTCAGGGATCCTATAATATTCCATTATATCCCCTGCGTCCCTGCTGCTGCCTCCATTTTACCCTGATTGTTTTCCCTGGCTCATATAGTGTGTACAAGACTACACCCCTTCAACAAAAAGCTGCTACATCTCTCCCTGTTCCAGGCCTCTCCCTGTAGTGGAGCATCTGATATTGCATTGTATCCTGCCTAATATGGGCTGACCCATGATATGTTTTTAATAATGTTTGTCTTTTACAGTGTGATGGCACTGCTGGATCATCCAGACTCTGTCGTGTCCTATCACTGCCCCACCCTTTTCCCATTCCTCTTTCCCCTGTTGTGGGGCTGTTTCTGGGAATATCTTTAAACCTTCCTCTCTCACTTCTGCAGCTACTGCCACTGCTATCTCCTCAAATGTCTGCACTGTTTCAGTCAGTATTTCACCCGCCTTAACCACATACTCACTGTGCCGCTGGTGTGAGGATTCTACTTTCCTGTGAGCTCTAATCTTCATTATTGCTGCTTCACTGGGAAGGTTAGCTGCTTCCACTAACTCTCTGACCTGTTCTTCATGTTCTATGCGGCCCCCAGACAAGGTGATGTACCTCACCGAGCCTGACCAACACATGGTCATGAACAATACTAAAGGCATGCTGACTGTCTGTGTATATGCTGACTCCCTGACCCCTGGCTAATGTCATGGTTTCTGTCAGGGCTTATGGTGGTTCTGCCAATTCTGGATAATTCTCCACAAAAGGCCTCCAATAATTAAACAATCTAAAGTTTGCCTTACCCCTTCGCGATGTGCAGGTGAATAGTTTTAAAATCATGATCTTTCGTTCCACTGAGATTATCCCCTCTGTCTTCCTGATTTGATCTCCCTGATATGATGTCCCAGGTACACCTCTACCTACCTTCCCAGTTGCACTCTTAATTTTAATTTTAATTTTAAGCCCGGCCTGCCTGAACTGACCAAATACTATGTTTAATATTTGGATATGTTCTTTCTCACCAACTGAGGTAATGAGGCGTTGGTGAGATTAAATAGACTAACTCCATCAGCCATACATCGGTGGGATATAATGGAATATTATAGGATCCCTGAGGTAATTGGATCCAGGTGTACTGTTTTCCTTCGACTGTAAACACCTGCTTATTCTGCCATTATGTACCAGAACGCATTC
>NW_025133889.1:0-1166 GCF_004010195.1 Chiloscyllium plagiosum
TTTTCCAGTAACACACACTCGTCACTGATCTCCTGCTTCTGCAGTCCTCACTTTCTCCAAGCGCTGTTTAAACCAATCGAATTCCAACACCCGGAACAAAAGACGCTAAGACTTACCACTTGCTGCCTTCGAATCCAACAAATCAAATCCCAAATCAGAACTACAAAATAAATTCTGCAAACAGCCCCCAATCTATTATGGAAAAGGCCAGATCCCCTCCAAACATTTCAAGAAAGTAACCCAGACCCTAACTTTGCTAATTGGTTTAAGCGGGTGTAACGAAGATATTCCAGGAGGGGTGCAGCGGGTCAAACCAGTAGTTTTAAACAAAACAGTTTGATTTACACATTTACTGAATGATACACAAACAAAAGAGAGCAGAATACTAAATAACTTAAAAATCCAAAAACCCAAAAGACTATACCAACTTAATGATGGTGTTCCCAACATTTACAACAATCCCCATAAATACCCCTTGCCACAAAAGGTAAAGTCAAACACAGGGTCTTACAGGAGAGATGTCAGAGAGAGAGTACCATCATGGACCTGCTTCTTTGAGTTCAGCAACCTTTTCAACTGCCAGACTGCTTTCAATAGCCAGACAGCCAAAAACCAAATCAAGCCAGAGAAAAGCTGAGCTGGGAAAACTGGGCCACTCCCCTTTCATTGTACAAGTGTTCTTCTTAAAAACGTGGAAGCCTGAGGCATTACCAAAATCAGAATGGCCTTAAAACCCATCAACTCCGACTTTTCAGAACCTGTGTCTTTTGCAGCATCACAACAGACTGCTCCAAGAAGTAATACCCTGAGGGAGTCAGGATAATGTGTTGAATTGGATCCAAAGTTGGCTCAGTCACAGGAAAGAAAGGATAATGGTCAATGGTGGCCCTTGTGAATGGAAAGCTGTTACAAGTGTTGCTCTGCATAGCTCAGTGTTGGGCCCTCTGCTGTTTGTTTTATCCATTAATGATTTGGAGTTGCGTATGTTGGGCAAATTTGTGAAATTTGCAGTTGACACAAAAATTGACCGTGTAGTGGATAGTGTGGAGGATAGCTGTATGCTCCAAAACTATACAGACGGTTTGGTGGAGTGTGCAAGAACGTGGCAGATGGAGTTCAGCTCTGATAAGTGCCAGGGAATGCATTTTGGGAAGTCAGACGGTAAA
>NW_025133890.1:0-1166 GCF_004010195.1 Chiloscyllium plagiosum
TCTTTGATTCATGAACCAACTCATAACCATCAGACATTTCAGCTGCTCATCTTGCAATCGATAACTTTCTGTTCTTCGAGCATTCTCAGCTCCTCAGGAAGTGAATTTTTGAAATTCTCCAAAATAGACGTCTCTCAACATTTTATATTTGATCTGTTTTCAATGCCATTATCAAAATTACTTTGTTTGATCCTTTCAAATTCAATGCATGTTTGACCAGGTTCCCTCCTTAGATCCCTAAAACGTTGTCTGTAGACTTCTGGTACTAGCTCATGTACACTGAAGACGGATCTTTTCACCTCATACTCCCCAGATACCAGATCTGATCGTGATGCAAATGCCTCACTGGGTGTATCTACCAACATTACTTGAATCCATAATACCCAAATAAAAAGACAGGATTGATAAAGGTAAACCATTTCCACTGGTTGGAGATTCAAGAAGTCGGGAGCATTGACTGAGAATTGGATCCAGACCAGGTAAGGACTGGAGAGATATTAGGAAGCATTTCTACACACAAAGACAGGTTGATGTTTGGAACTCTCTTCCACAATGCCAGTGGATGCTGGATCAGTTGTTCATGTTAAATTTGAGATAGGTAACATTGTGTTATGCAAAGGTGTTCAAGGGAAATTGGCCAAAGGCTGGTGTGTGGAGTTAGGCCACGGACCTACCATGATGGATGGAACAGGCTCGAGGGGATGCACAGCCGACTCCTTTTTATATTCCTCACTGGATATGGGCGACACTGGCTTATATGAGATTAATTGCCCATCCCTAATTGCCCCGAAGTGTTTGGAGTCACGCGTCGGCAAGACCAGATAAGGACAATGGTTTCTGTCCCAAAAGAGCATTAATGAACCAAACTGATATTTTCCCAAAAGAATCGTTGTTAATCTTTTGATTTCATACACTTTGTTAGTTGGGTTTGAATTCCGATTGGTGGAATTCAAACCCGGGTCCCCAGAAAATGACCTGCGTTTCTAGATTAATAGTCTCGTGACGACATTGTTGCAACATGCCCCCAACCTCGGACCACCCCGTATTGCTAAGACTCTGTAAATAGTAATTCTGTAGAGGTACCTGAAGGTGTCTTTTGGATTGATAATAACTGATTAACTTTACATTGGGATACTATTCACTTTGCATTGAATTTAATATCCTTT
>NW_025133891.1:0-1166 GCF_004010195.1 Chiloscyllium plagiosum
AACAATGACGAGAGGGGACATCCCTGACGGCAGCACCTACCCACACTGAAGCTATCCGAACCTAATCCATTGGTGTAACCACAACTGCTTTGGTAAACACCTGTCCAACGCCAAATCTTTCCAATGTGTAAAACAAATATGACCATTCAACCCTATCAAATGCCTTTTCCGCGTCTAATGAAACCACTACTCCTGGTATCTTTCCCTGATGACAGGCTTGAATCATATTCAAAACCCTTCTAATATTATTGGATGATCTACGGCCCTTAATAAACCCCGTCTGATCCTCCTTTATAATATGTGGCAGTACCCTTTCTAGTCTCAGTGCTAACGTTTTACAAAAGGATTTTAAAATCTACATTTAGCAAGGATTGTACTGTATGACGTACCATCTTCTGGATCCTTTCCTTTTTTAAGGATAAGAGAGATATTTGCCTCTTTCAGCGAAGGCGGGAGACAGCCCTGACTATATGCATAGTTATACATGTCCATAAGTGGACCAGCCAATATTTCTGTAAATTCTTTATAAAATTCAGCTTGAAAACCATCTGGGCCCGGTGCCTTACCGCTCTGAAGTTGCCTGATTGCGTCAAGTATTTCTTGGATTGTTAGAGGAGCATTTAGGACCGATACCTGTTCCGGAGTTAGGCCTGGAAAGGTCAAATTTTTAAAAAATGACTGCATCCTCCTAGTCCTATCTTCACAATTCTGCGATTTATATAACTTAGAATAAAATTCTCTAAAGATTGCATTAATCTATTTATGATCATGAGTCAAAATACCCGTACTTTCCTTGATAGACGTAATAGTCTGAGGGGCCTTTTTTTTCTTTGCAAGAAATACTAGGTATCTACCTGGTTTTTTGCCATATTCATATAACCTTTGTTTTGCAAATATTATTTCCCTCTTAGCCGTTTGAGTAAGCGTAGTGTTTAGAGCTGTCGTAAGAGCCGTAATCCTTTGCAATTTAATAATAGAATGTCTATCAGTGTATGCTGTTTCATCTGCTTTTAAGCGAGCTTCAAGCAGACGCTGTTGTTCTCCCTTCAATTTGCTCTGGGTCGCTGAGTAGGAGATGATCAAACATCGCGTGTAAGCTTTGATGGTCTCCCACATCATTGATGGGTTGCTATCCGTACCTGAATTAATTTCTAAAAAAGTTTTAA
>NW_025133892.1:0-1166 GCF_004010195.1 Chiloscyllium plagiosum
GCTAAAAGTTGATTTGTGGGTGCAGCAGGTAAAAAGGAAGGCAAGCAGAATGTTGGCTTTCATTGCCGGAGAGATCGAATTGAAGAGCAGGGAGGATCTGCTCAATTGTACAAGCTGTTGGTGAGGATGAACCCGGCGTATTGTGCTCAGTTCTGGTCTGCTTACTTGAGGAAGGACATACTGTGTTTGGAGGCGGTGAAGAGGAGGTTCACCAGGTTGGTTCCAGAGATGAGCGGGGTACTCTCTGAGGTGAGGATGAGATGCCTGAGACTGTACTCACTAGATTTGAGAAGAATGAAAGGGGATCTTATAGAGACATATAGAATGATTAAAGGGATAGATATGATAGTGGCAGGCAAGTTGTTTCCACTGGTGGGTGAGACTCGGACTAGGGGACATGGCCTCAAGTTTAGGGGGAGTAGATTTTGGACAGAGATGAGGAGGAATTGCTTTCGCCAGATAGTAGTGAATCTGTGGAAATGTCTGTCCAAGAAAGCAGTGGAGGCAGCTTCATTAAATGTATTCAAGACAAAGCTGGATGGGAATTTACATGGTAGAGGTCTGGAAAATTTCTGTCAATGGCTTTGCTTCCCGAATTCTCTCAGCAAACTAGATGCATCCTGCCTGGGTGTAGCGAATTCTCTCCCTGAAGTGCCAGACCTTTTAGCAGCCCTTCTTTATCTATCACTATACTGCTCAGTTGCTCAACATTCGTATTTTAACTCAGCCATTCTCACTATTTTTTAATTTGTTTTCGTCAGAAGCAAGTGCTCCTTTAGTATCTCTACCATGTCATTTCCCTCAGTCAGCAGCTTATTCTGCCTGTTCTTTGCCGGGCTCCACTCTATCCTTCACTAACCTTTCACTATTCCTCTGTTTGAAGAACATTTTCCTGTTTGTTTGAGCACAGCGTGCCATCCTTTCCTCTCACTTTTTCTTCGCCTTCCTTCTTCGAGCCTGAGCCTCTCTCCTGCCTTTGTGGTGATCTTCCTGATTTCTCTTGCTATTATTATTCTCGTCTGCATCATATGCTCCATTGATCTTCCTTATTTTCTTATTAATATCCTCAGTCATCCAGGGTACAACTGCTTGAGACACAGGTAATTCTGTTACATCGCACGTTTCACTGACAGAACTTGGCTGCAACGTGATTGGTGAATTGGGGA
>NW_025133893.1:0-1166 GCF_004010195.1 Chiloscyllium plagiosum
TTAAAGATGGCACCAGTGTCAGGGATCACGGAGTGTCCAGGGTCACCCAGGTGATGGTGAGTACCTCCAGTCATGATGGGTGGGAGAATCAGGCTGGTATTGAATGAGGGTGACACCATGGGGTGGGGTGGGTAGTTAATGAGGTGAGTTCGATACGATAGCATCAGGAAAGTAGCTCAGCGTCATGTGGACGATCCCTCTGTCATACTCAAGGAAAGTCAAACAAAGATAAATTATTGTTAGAATCTGCCCAATGAGTCATAGATTCGGTTGAAACTAATTCCAGTTACAAAGACGCAGAACAAATGCTCATCGATATTTAAACTGATTTCACCCCCCCCCCCACCCCATTTATCTCTGGCAACTAATGCACTGGGGTGGTGTATACAGTCCTGTGGTGTGTCCACACCCACAGCAACCCCTTGTCAGGACACAATGGAGATGTGGAGCTGTAAATGGGTGGGAGCTGCACAACCTGTCACTCACAGCATGGGCTTCATGTTTCCCCACACTGGGCAGGGATCTAACACAGTGTTACTGAGGAATGCAGAGGGGTGAGTTAACAGTCGTACATGCTGGGAGGTAACTGTTCCTGGTTTACAGATCAATGTACTGGGGTGGGGTAAACAGTCCGACATTCTGGGATGGTAACTGCTCCTGGGTTACATATCAATGCACTGGGGTGGGGTACACAGCCCTACATGCTGGGAGGGTAACTGCTCCTGGGTTACAGATCAATGCCCTGGTTTGGCGTACACGGCCCTACATGCTGGGAGGGTAACTGCTCCTGGGTTACATATTAATGCACTGGGGTGGGGTACACAGCCCTACATGCTGGGAGGGTAACTGCTCCTGGGTTACAGATCAATGCACTGGTTTGGTGTACACAGCCCTACATGCTGGGAGGATAACTGCTCCTTGGTTACAGATCAATGCAATGGGGTGGGGTACACAGCCCTACATGCTGGGAGGGTAACTGCTCCTGGGTTACAGATGAATGCCCTGGTTTGGTGTACACAGCCCTACATGCTGGGAGGGTAACTGCTACTTGGTTACAGATCAATGCACTGGTTTGGTGTACACAGTCCTACATGCTGGGAGCGTAACTGCTCCTGGGTTACAGATCAATTCCCTTGGTTTGGTGTACACAGCCCTACATGCTGGGA
>NW_025133894.1:0-1166 GCF_004010195.1 Chiloscyllium plagiosum
GGAACGGTACTTGGGGCCCAGCTGCTCAAAATGCCCTTTAAACATTTGGTTGCTGGAATCAGATACAATATATCCCAGCCTGCTGACAACACTAGCGGATGTGGGATTGTGAGTGGGTGAGGAGGATGTAATAAAGCACCGAGAAGATTAAGACAAGTGGAGTGAATGGGTAAATATGTGACAGATGGAGGACAACGTAGATAGAGGTGACGGTGTGCTCTTTGGTGGAAACGATAAATTGGCAGCCTACCATTTGAAAGGGATTGCTTGAAACATGTTGATCTACAAAGGGACGTATGCTCCTTTTTGTTCTTTCCTTCTGCATAAACTTCTGGGGCCCATGCAGCTCAGTGAGTTCTGTAACCAGAAGTCAATACTGGGCATGGCATTGGCACGCTGCCCAGTGTACACAGACCCACCAAGTGGGGAGCTGAAACATTGAAAAGGATCTGCATCTTCTTCTACACCATCGCTGAAAGGAATATTGCAGAAACAGAAAGCAGTGAGGAAGATAAACGGTTTGTTGACCTTCATTTCAGGGGGATGTGGGTCCAGGAGAAAAGGTGTCTTACTGCAGCTATACAGGGCCTAGTGAGATATCATCTTGAACATTGTGCAGTATTGTGGGCAGTTTTGGTCTCCTTACCTAATAAAGGACAAACCGGACATTGATGGAGAGCAGTGAAGGATGACCAGACTGATCTCTGGGATGACGGGCTTGTTGTGGGAGCAGAGTTTGTGGAGACTGGGCCTGTATTCCATGGAGTTTAGGAAAATGAGTGGAGATCTCAGTGAAATATACAAAACTCTGACAGGGTGAGACAGATTGGAATCAGGGATGATAATTCCCCTGGGACTTCTGAAACAAGGCCACAGTATTCGGTCCTGGCAGGCAACTCTGCATTGAGATGAGAATAAATGTCTGCTCTCACTGACTGGTGAACCTGGGGAATTCGCTCGCACCTGGAAACCGAGACACTGATTGCAAATAAGGATTTAGAGACAGTAAAGGGATGGTGGGAGAGCAGGAGTACGGTGTGGAAATGAAGGGCCAACCATCATTATTTTGAATTGGTTAGCAAACTCGATGGACCAAAGGTACGACTGCACTGCCTATTTTATAGCTTCCCAAAGTTACTAACATTAACGGATATGTATATCTGTGG
>NW_025133895.1:0-778 GCF_004010195.1 Chiloscyllium plagiosum
AGTGTAACCTGTCATCCTTTCCTAGTCTTGGTGAACATGTGACTCCAGATCTATCATAGTCTGGTTTATTCTGGGCAATAAGGGAAGGGTGGGAAGTGTTGGTCTAGCCAGTGATACCCATAACCTTTCAATTAATAAAAGCAAATGGAGCTCCCCGTGCACAGATAACTCACTGTTCCTGAAGAATGCTCCCTTTTTAGACCGCTCCCTGGTATTTGAATATTCCCATACCGAGTCCATTGTCTGAACTATGAAATTCCAAAAATTGATTCAATTTTGAAGATAAGGGATCCTAAAACTCACTCAATGTAAATACCTGGAATCGGGAGCACCAAAACATTGGGCAGGACTCAGCATAGACAACCGAGGCAATGGGTTTTGTCTCCTGGCTTTGAGACCATCAAGAGTTGGGAAACTCATTGGACTTGACAAATTAAGATATGACACGGATTATCCACTGGAATAACTGATGCCCTGAATTCAGCACCTAGCACCCATCCTTTCACCTTGTACATTTGTCCCACTCTCTGCTGTATAGGATATTCCCTTAGAGACTAACCAGCCCTCGGGTTCAGAGTTCTCCCCTTGCAGATGTGGAAATGGTGATTACTTTAAAATGTACTCACCGAGTGTAAGCTTTAACTGTCAGGCACGTGATGGTGTCTCTGTGCATCTGCGTCCCTTGTTCTTCCAGGTGCTGGAGGTCATGGGTGTGTGAGGTGCTGGTAAAAAGAGCCCTGCCCTATTCCTGGTTTGCATCTTGTAGGTGGTATTCATT
>NW_025133895.1:796-1166 GCF_004010195.1 Chiloscyllium plagiosum
CAATCAGCTGTTTGTCCTGGACAATGTGGAGCTTTGTGAATGTTGCACTCAGTGTTGTATGTGAGCTGCACTCAGCCAGTTACTTGGACAGAATTCAATTCCACTCCTGAGCGATGCTTTCTGGATGGTGGGGATGGATTGGAGAGGCAGGCAGGGAGGTTATTGTCACAGTAAGCAGGGTGTCTGACATACTCTTGTGTCCACAGCACCTGCACGGCTGGAACAGGTCATTTCCTTGTCAATGATTGGTCCGGGTTGTGGATAATAATGCACTCAGTGATGGCAATGTCATAAAACGCCAGTAGGAGATTGGTGGATTCTCACGTTTTGAGATGGCCATTTCCTGGTGCTTGTGGGATATCAATGTTAC
>NW_025133896.1:0-1166 GCF_004010195.1 Chiloscyllium plagiosum
GCATCCGATTGGGTACATGAATAGGAAGAGTTTCAAATGATACGGACCAATAGCTGGCAAATGGGGCTCCATTTGTTGAGGATTCCTATTTGGCATGGACAAATTGGACCAAGGTCTGTTTCTGTCCTGTACATCTCTATGACACTAATAAATGAAAATAAGATGTGTTTCTCTTTTGTGGAGAGCTAGCAGAAGCACAGATAATTGTCCTTGGAGCTGAGAAGGTTAAGCAGTGATTTTGACCAGGTGCAATGTTAACAATGTCACAATTTTTGTAACTATTTTCAGCTAATTGGCAAATAATATGTGAACATGTGAACATTATTTTATTCAGTCAGGTCTGAGCATCTGGAACAGTCTGAATGGCAGCTGGACACAGACTCGGCAGTTATTCATAAACAGATTTGGAATTTTACTTTTCAGGGGAAGATTTGGGGGGCTATGGGCAAATGGGAAGGGAATTGGGACAAATGTGCAGCATCTCCAGAGGGAGAGAGTACAGTCCCAACGGGCTGAATAGCCCCCAGCCCCTGTGCTCTGTGATACTGCCCCATTCACTGTGAATGATGAACCTCATCCCATGGCAGATAGAGGGAGGATCCCACCATTCACCTCACAATGGGTCTCTTCTGATTGATGTCAGCGCAGGCCAATAGGGGGCAGAGAGCAGGACTAGAGGACCATGTCGTACCAGTTTGTCTTCCAACCAATCGGAGTGAATGAGGGCATCCTCAAGGCTGGAACGAAAGAAAGGCACATATCGCAGAGATTTGCGAAAATGGAGGACATGAGATAGGGAGCGTTCTGTGGCTGGTGAGGAATTATATAAATAAGGAAGAGTTGTGAGGCTGGATGAAGTGACAGTGATCGGGAGAGTTGAGGATGGAGGAATTTAGAGTTAGTGAGGATTAGAGTCATAATGTTATACAGCAAGGAAACAGGCCCTGTGGTCCAACCAGTCCATGCCAACCATAATTGCAAACTGAACTAATTGTATCTGCCTCCGCTTAGTCCACATCCATCCAAATGTTTCCTATTTATGCACTTCTCTGAATGTCTTTTAAATATTGTAATTGTATTCACAGCTACCACTTCCTCTGGAAGTTCATTTCACACATATAATTTTTTTTTAAAAAACCCTAATGTCTTTTCTCAAATCTTTCTCG
>NW_025133897.1:0-1166 GCF_004010195.1 Chiloscyllium plagiosum
GGACAGTGTGGAACTCTAACAGGACAGTGACACGTTGGTGTAATTTTCGGGCAGATAGGGATCAATGCAGAGCAGTGTGAGGTGATGCAATTTGGTAGGAAGGACAATGAAAGATAAAATAAAACAGGCTGCACCGTTATAAACGGGATGCAGGAGCAGAGAGTGTTGCGTGTACATAAGCACAGATTATGAAGATGTCAGGGCAGGTGGGAAGAGCAGTAACTATCACAGATTATTTTCAGTATCTGAGCTGGTTACAGGGGGGGACGTAGGAGGGAGCCTCCATGCTGGGGGGATACGGAACTGCCAGTGAGTTTAAAGTGAGAATTGCCCTTCACTGAACATTGCTCCTCACTCGGTCGGTGGGACGAGGATATTTCAGAATCTCCACACGAGGCGTCCCAGTCCTCTCCGGCTCCTACTTGGGTCCTCCCCACATGGTAGTTGGAGAGGGGGTGAGGGAACGGATATCGGGCACTCCACCAACCGGCTTGGCCCTTTCTCTCCTATTCCAGGCTGTTTCTCCCGGAATGGGAGGAAGGGAGTGAGGGAGTGAGGGTGGGAGTGGGTGGCCCTGCGGTTAGTGCTGGTGTAGGTGGGGAGGGGAGACATGGTGAGGTGTCTGGAGGGAGTCAGTCCACAGTAATGTATCCATGCTGTGTTATTAGCGTGGGGGGTGTAGTGGAGGGAGAGAGATAGAGAGAGAGACAGAGAGACAGAGAGAGAGAGAAAGAAGAAGGTGCTACATGCAGTAGTGAGAGTGGTAGAGCATGAGCCTTGTTCGTGGATAGGTGCTATAACAGATATACAGTGAGTACGAGGGAGCAGAGAGAATACAGTGACCATTATCCCTGTGTCAGGTATCACGGAATATCCAGGGACATCTGGGCGATGGTGAGTACCTCCAGCCATGATGGGTGGGAGAATTGAGCTGGTAGTGAATGAGAGGGACACCATGGGGTTGGGTGGATAGTTAATGAGATGAGTCAGATAAGATAGCACCAGGAAACTAGCTCAGTCTCGTGCAGATAATCCCTCTGTCACACACAATGAATACTGGCTCATGTAACAGGATGCTATTGAAATGTCTACATTTCAGCATTCTGAAACCTGGGAATGTATCCATCCATGGCACTGCCTCTCAGTCCCTCAGCCCCCCGCCCCCC
>NW_025133898.1:0-1166 GCF_004010195.1 Chiloscyllium plagiosum
CGTCCTCAATACCTCAGATAGTTCTCCCTCAATGCCTCTGAAAGTGCTTTCTCAATACCTCAGATAGTACTCCCTCAGTACCTCAGATAGTGCTTCCTCAGTACATCAGAAAGTGCTGAGTCAATACCTCAGAAAGTGCTCCCATGGTACCTCGGATAGTGCTCCCTCAGTACCTCAAATACGTCTCCCTCAGTACCTCAGATAGTGCTCCCTCAGTACCTCAAATACTTCTCCATCAGTACCTCTGAAAGTGCTCCCTCAATACCTCTGAAAGTGCTCCCTCAGTACCTCAGATAGTACTCCCTCAGTACCTCAGATAGTGCTTCCTCAGTACATCAGAAAGTGCTCCGTCAATACCTCAGAAAGTGCTCCCATGGTACCTCGGATAGTGCTCCCTCAGTACCTCAAATACTTCTCCCTCAGTACCTCAGATAGTGCTCCCTCAGTACCTCAAATACTTCTCCATCAGTACCTCTGAAAGTGCTCCCTCAATACCTCTGAAAGTGCTCCCTCAGTACCTCAGATTGTTCACCCGCAGTACCTCAGATAATTCTCCCTCAGTACCTCAGAAAGTGCTCCCTCAATACCTCAGAATGTGCTCCATCAATACCTCAGATCGTTCTCCCTCAATACCTCAGAGAGTGCTCCCTCAGTACCTCAGAAAGGGCTTCATCAATACGTCAGAAAGTGATCCCTCAATACCTCAGAAAGTGCTCCCTCAGTACCTCAGATAATGCTCCCTAAATACCTCAGAACGTGCACGCTCAATACCTCAGATAGTTCTCCCACAATGCCTCAGATAGTGCTCCCTCAATTCCTCAGATAGTGCGTCCTCAATACCTCAGATAGTTCTCCCTCAATACCTCTGAAAGTGCTTTCTCAGTACCTCAGATAGTGCTCCCTCAGTACCTCAAATACTTCTCCCTCAGTACCTCAGATAGTGCTCCCTCAGTACCTCAAATACTTCTCCCTCGGTACCTCTGAAAGTGCTCCCTCAGTACCTCAGATTGTTCTCCCTCAGTACCTCAGATAATTCTCCGTCAGTACCTCAGAAAGTGCTCCCTCAATACCTCAGAATGTGCTCCATCAATACCTCAGATCGTTCTCCCTCAATATCTCAGAAAGTGCTCCCACAGTACCTCAGAAAGTGCTTCATCAATACGTCA
>NW_025133899.1:0-1166 GCF_004010195.1 Chiloscyllium plagiosum
CTGAGTGCCCATGTGCCCTTGTCAATCACACAGAACCCATGAGCTCCTGTCAATCACTGAGTACCCACGTGCCCCTGTCAATCACTGAGTGCCCATGTGCTCCTGTCAATCATACAGTGCCCATATGGTCCTGTCAATGACACAGTGCCTATGTGCTCCTGTCAATCACTGAGAGCCCAAGTGACCCTGTCAATCACACAGTGCGCATGTGCCCCTGTCAATCACTGAGTGCCCACGTGCCCCTGTCAATCACACAGTGCCCATGTGCTCCTGTCAATCACACAGTGCCCATGTGTCCCTGTCACTCAGTGCCCCCGTGCCCCTGTCAATCACACAGTGCCCATGTGCACCTGTCAATCACTGATTGGACACGTGCCACTGTCAATCACTGAGTGCCCACGTGCCCCTGTCAATCACTGAGTGCCCATGTGCTCCGGTCAATCACAGTGCCCATGTGCCCCGTCAATCACTGAGTGCCCATGTGCCCTTATCAATCACACAGTGCCCCCGTCAATCACTGAGTGCCCATGTGCCCTTATCAATCACACAGTGCCCATGAGCTCCTGTCAATCACTGAGTGCCCAGGTGCTCCTGTCAATCACACAGTGCCTACGTGCCCCTGTCAATCACTGAGTGCCCATGTGCTCTTGTCAATTATTCAGTGCACACGTGCCCCTGTCAATCACAGAGTGCCCACGTGCCCCTCTCAATCACACAGTGCCCATGTGCTCCTGACAATCACACAATGCCCATGTGCTCCTGTCAATCACTGAGTGCCCACGTGCCCCTGTCAATCACTGAGTACCCACGTTTCCCTGTCAATCACACAGTGCACAGGGTCCCCTGTCAATCACTCAGTGCCCATGTGCTCCTGTCAATCACAAACTGCCCACGTTCCCCTGTCAATCACTGAGTGCCCATGTGCCCTTGTCAATCACACTGTGCCCATGTGCTCCTGTCAATCACAAACTGCCCACGTTCCCCTGTCAATCACTGAGTGCCCATGTGCCCTTGTCAATCACACTGTGCCCATGTGCTCCTGTCAATCACAAACCCCCTGTCAATCACACAGTGCCCACGTGTCCCTGTCACTCAGTGCCCACGTCCCCCTGTCAATCACACAGTGCCCATGCGAACCTGTCAATCACTGAGTGGACAGGTGAACT
>NW_025133900.1:0-1166 GCF_004010195.1 Chiloscyllium plagiosum
TCTCCCATTGGGAACCTTGCTGAAAGCCTTCCTGAAGTCGATGTAGATAATATCTGGCAATCTGCCCTCATCAATCCCCTTTGTTAGTTCTTAAAAAAACTCAATCAAGTTTTTGAGACATGATTTCACACGCATATCACCATGTTGACGATCCCTAATAAGTCCTTGCCTTTCCAATTGCATGTACATCTGGTCCCTCAGGATTCCCTCCAACAACGTGCCTACCATTGACATCAGGCTCTCTGGTCTATAACTCCCTGGTTTGTCCTTACCACCTTTCTTAATCAGTGGCACCACGTTAGTCAACCTTCAGTCTTCGGGCACCTCACCTGCGACTATCGATGATACAGATATATCAGCAAGTGGCCCAGCAATCACTTCCCTCGCTTCCCAAAGAGTTCGAGGGTACACCTGATCAGGTCCTGGATATTTATAACTTTTACGCATTTCAAGACATCCAGCACTTCCTGCTCTGTAATATGGACATTTTTCAAGGTGTCACCATCTACTTCCCCACATTGCATATCTTCGTTGTGCTTGCCACAGTGGGTACTGGTGAAAAATACTTGTTCTGTATCTGCCCCATCTTCTGTGGCTCCACACAAAGGCCGCCTTGCTGATCTTTGAGGGACCCTATTCTCTCCCGAGATACCCTTAATGTATTTGTCAAAGCCTTCGGATTCTCCTTAACTCAGTTTGCCATGTGCCCATGTCCCCTTTTTACCTTCCTGATTTCTCACTTAAATACTCCCATGGGGAACCTTGCTGAAAGTCTTCCTGAAGTCCATGTAGATAATATCTGCCAATCTGCCCTCATCAATCCCCTTTGTTAGTTCTTCAAAAAAACTCAATCAAGGTTTTGAGACATGATTTCCCACGCATATAACCATGTTGACGATCCCTAATAAGTCCTTGCCTTTCCAATTACATGTACATCTGGTCCCTCAACTGCCTTTATACTCTTCTAAGTATTCACTCAATCTATCCTGTCTATACCTGAATTATACTTCCTTCTTGTTATTGACAGCCTCGACTTCTGCTCTTCCCCATGGAGGAACTGTTTTCTCTGCACCTGCTCTTATCAAAACCTTTCATAATTTTCACCCCTCAGCCTGCTTTTCTTTTCAAGAAAAAAGTGAACAGCACGACCACTCCTCCCTGATATA
>NW_025133901.1:0-1166 GCF_004010195.1 Chiloscyllium plagiosum
AAATCCTTCTTGTCAGCGACTCGGTAACTGAAATTTAATCCTTTAACGAGTACCGCTTTTTCTATGTCTGACAGGGTCCAGTCTGATAAGTTCTTTACCCATGCCCCTGTGTTATCGGTTTTGTCTTTTTTGGTGAGTTTGTCAAGTTTTTACTTCAGGTCCCGATTTTTCTTTATCTGTGTTTGTCGTTGTTTGGTGTTTACGGCTCGTTCTCCCGCGTCTGTCCATTCTTGATTTGTTGCTTGTTTGAATAACGGTTTTTGGCGCGCAATTTCCCGGTTGTATTTTCGGAGTCTGTGGTGGGCGTCATTGATTAGTTCTCGGAGCATTCTGCGGCCGTTATGTTCTGGTAAACTTCTGGCTTGAGGTGTTTTTATCGACGGTTTATACTGGAGACATTTTGGCAGTACCTGTTTTCTTAAACCTTCATGCAGGAAGTACATTTCATATGGATTCTGTGCAGTAATTTGTTGTGGACATGTTAAGCCGAATGGCCTATTTTCCCACACCGGGAATCTATAATGCTAATGTTTGTAATCTTGGCAGATGAACACATTGAGAGATAGCGTTCAGTTGCTGATGAGTCGCGTGACTCTTTCAGATCTCAGTATAGTGTCTTGTTTAATTTTCCCATCAGCGAATACTCTCTTTCTCATCAATTAGAAAAAAAAGGCACAGGAATTTTGCCAGGGAAACCAGTTCGTGTCAAAGATGTTTCCTTTCTGTTAACATCAAAGTTATAAACCTGTTTCCCAAATTCTTCATCGTGCTTCGACAAAATCGAAATTCTGGTGTGGATAATTTATTTATGAAGCTTTTTTTTAAAAAAAAAATTACATCTGGAAACCGTGATGTCCTTGATAATTCAATTTAGTCAATGATTCTCTCAAATATTTAATCAGAGCATAGTTGAACAACCAGATTGAATTTGAGATATTAGTGCCATGTTCTTGACTGACTGTGTGAAGATGCAATGAGTAATTTTGAATCATAGAATTGTTAAGGTACAGAGGAGGATTCAGGATCAATGGTGCTGGAAGAGCACAGCAGTTCAGGCAGCATCGAGGAGCTTCAGCAAAATCGACGTTTCGGGCAAAAGCCCTTCATCAGGAATAAAGGCAGTGAGCCTGAAGCGTGGAGCGAAAAGCTGGAGGAGGGTGGGGGTG
>NW_025133902.1:0-1166 GCF_004010195.1 Chiloscyllium plagiosum
CCTGTCCCTCACGGTTCCCTCCAACAACTTGTCGAGCACCAACGTCAGGATCACGCATCTGTAGTTCCCAGGCTTGTCCAAACCGTCTTCCTTAAACAGTAGCACCATATTAACCAACCCCCAGTCTTCTGGCACCTCAACTGTGACTATCAATAATACAAAAATCTCAGCAAGGGGCCCAGCAATCACATCCCTAGTTTCCTATAGAATTTTAGGGTACACCTAACAGATCCTGGGGATTTATCCGCCTTTATGCGTTTGAAGACATCCAGTGCCACCTTCTGTGTAATATGGACATTTTTCAAGATGTCATCATCTATTTCCCGACATTCTATAACTCCCATGTCCTCCTCCACAGTAAACACTGATGCCAAATACTCGTTTAGTCTCTCGCCCTCCAACACCCACAACCACATCGCCTGCAGCTCCACACATAGGCCGCCTTGCTGATCTTTGAGGAGCCCTATTCTCTTTCTCGTAACCCTTTTGCTCTTAATGTATTTATAAAAACCCTTTGGATTATCCTTAACCCTATTCGCCAAAGCTGTGTCATGTCCCCTTTTTGCCCTCCTGATTTCCCTCTTCAGTATTCTCCTACTGCTTTTATACTCGAAGGATGCAAAATCAGGAATAAATGCAAAATATTACATCTTGATAAAAAAAAGGCAGGATTTACACTCATTAAAAGTCAGGCCATGAGAAGTGATATAGAACAAAGAGACCTCGGTGTTCAGATTTTTGAAGTATGAGTCACATGTAGACAGGGTGGTTAAAAAGGTGTTTAGCACATTTATCTTCATTGTTCAGACCTCAGAGTATAGGAGTTGGGACGTTATGTTGAGGTTGTACAGGAATGTGGGGAGGCCTCTTCTGGAATACTGTGCCCAGTTCTGGTTATGCTATCATGGGAAGGATATTATTAAACTGGAGCGGGTTTAGAAGTGTTTTACGAGGAGGTTGATGGGAATGGATGGTTTGAATTTTAAGCAGAGTCTGGATAGGCTGGGACTTCTTTCACTGGAGCGTAGGAAGCTGAGGGGTGACCTTTTTAGAGATTTATAAATTCCGAAAGACTATCAGTAATGTGAACAGCAGGTGCCCTTTCCAGGAGGGGTCGCGATTCAAGAGTGGGCACATACTTTTAAAGTGAGAGAAGGAAAGCTTTA
>NW_025133903.1:0-1166 GCF_004010195.1 Chiloscyllium plagiosum
ACATGTGCTAAAGCAACACAATAAGGGAACATGAAATGCCTACAGTTCAGAAATTGCCTATTCGATGCAACAAATGCACACCAATCCTCCGGGAATTAACCCTCATAGAACAATTCCTTACCCTTTTTCTCTTTATTTTCTCCTGAATAAGGCACCTTACTGACAGTCGACGCAGTTGTCGGCAAATCATATCTCTGGCGCTGTGAGGCAGCAGTGAGAACCAGTGAGCCACCTTGCGGCCCTGCACAATTATTCAAGGCACATGCGGACGCATTTGAAATGACAAAGACGCTCACTTTTGTTGTTGCCCTTATCAGAAACAATAAATCCAGATTCCCTGACCAAGAAATTAACCCAAACCACAGCGGTGAAAGCGCTGTATGGTATCCACTAGTCGACTAGGAAGGACGGCATGTGCAATTGCTTCTACTCTTAACAGCATAGGTTTATTTTCCTGCGATGAGAAATTCCTTCCAAAAAAGAGTGTTTGTGACACCGTGCTTTTCGAGCACAGAATAATACATTATGTCAGTGCCAGTCATCAAACATCCAAATATTCTCGTTTCCATTTTCCACTAATTGGCCCACAGCCTGACGTCTGAAATGTTCATCTGAACGAGACTTTCCCTGCATAGTTTTAATCTCAAATGAACCAGTGAATGAGACTGAAGTCAGATACCGTCAACTTTGTTCATGAACTGCGGGAGAACTAAACCTCATTTTGACCCATAGAGGGAACTATACAGAGACATCTTTTGAAAACGACAAAGGCCTCAGGAGAGCCCAACTTCCATAAAATGAGGAATTGACCCGTTTGGCCTCTTCTTTCTTCATGACTCGCTTAAAAACCGATTCTGTTTACATAAGCAGAGGGGTAAACAGGCGGGAGGCTGTCCCTCAAGGACTGTCCCAATCGGCAATAATTGGTACCTGTTCAACGTTGACTTCTCCAACTCTGAGGCAGCCTGGCTAGCTGTGTTCTTCCAACTTCCTGCCTGTTTAATTGGATTCCAGCAGATTACCGTCTCTACATAAGGAACAGAAGCATTCAACCGCATCCCTGTACGTTTTCGTCCCCCATTGTTTCACCGTTTCTTTTCTGCTTTTCATGAATCACGTTGTTCTTCATGCCCAACGAAGGCATTATTCGCATCAGAAGCTTGTCA
>NW_025133904.1:0-1166 GCF_004010195.1 Chiloscyllium plagiosum
GACACTATGAAAGGTGGGTCAGTGTGTATGGGGGTGTCAGACTCCTACAGAGCTATTCAATAAAGATGTGACCCTGTGAGAAAGAGAGATGCACCATCCAGAGGCTAACTAACACTGGACCAGTCAGTTCCATGAGGGATAGACGAGGGGATTGGGCAGAGCTTCTCCGAGGGTGACCTCATTTGGAGGCTTGGAAATTGTCCTGATTTCCCCGGGGCAGCTGTGAGGGTGAGTGTGGGGTTTGGGAATCTGAAGGGAAGGGAAGATGGGGGCGGTAGAGGAGGGAAGATGTCATGTGAGAAAGGGGGCAACGGGGGTGGGGGGGGGGGGGCAAGTCTCCACGGCAACCGCCACTGCATCTCAGCTCGGGCCCTTCACTTGGGGTCCTGGGCCAGATGTGAAAGGTCCTGTATTCCAGACCAGCGGAGGATAATTAATGAGATAACGGGAAGCAGACAGTTGACTGTGAATCAGAGAATCCCTCCAACCCATTGAGTACACACCAACTCCCCCCCGAGGAGTATACCATCCAGACGTCTGACGCTGTGGGTGCTCAGTCATTGAGTGACTAGGGGATTATGGGTAACTGAGCCCACTCTCAGAGCCCACGCCGGGCCCAGACTCACAGCCCAGACCGGGCCCAGTCTCACATCCTAGATCGGGCCCAGACTCACAGCCCAGACCGGGCCCAGTCTCACAGCCCAGGCCGGGCCCAGTCTCACAGCCCAGACCGGGCCCAGACTCACAGCCCAGACCGGGCCCAGTCTCACAGCCCAGACCGGGCCCAGTCTCACAGCCCAGGCCGGGCCCAGACTCACAGCCCAGGCCGGGCCCAGACTCACAGCCCAGACCGGGCCCAGATTCACAGTCCAGACCGGGCCCAGACTCACAGCCCAGGCTGGGCCCAGTCTCACAGCCCACACCGGGACCAGACTCACAGCCCAGGCCGGGCCAAGACTCACAGCCCACACCGGGCCCAGACTCACAGCCCACACTGGGCCCAGACTCACAGCCCACACCGGGCCCAGACTCACAGCCCACACCCGGCCAAGACTCACAGCCACACCGGGCCCAGTCTCACAGCACAGACCGGGCCCAGTCTCACAGCACAGACCGGGCCCAGTCTCACAGCACAGACCGGGCCCAATCTCACAGCCCAGGCCGGG
>NW_025133905.1:0-1166 GCF_004010195.1 Chiloscyllium plagiosum
AGCTGTCCACTGCAGTGGTCGGTATATTGGGTTCAGGTCGATGTGCTGATTGATTGGATCTGTGGATGAGTGCCATGCCTCTAGGAATTCCCTGGCTGTTCGCTGTTTGGCTTGCCCTATAATAGTAGTGTTGTCCCAGTCGAACTCATGTTGCTTGTCATCTGCGTGTGTGGCTACTAAGGATAGCTGGTTGTGTCGTTTCGTGGCTAGTTGGTGTTCATGGATGCAGATCGTTAGCTGTCTTCCTGTTTGTCCTATGTAGTATTTTGTGCAGTCCTTGCATGGGATTTTGTACACTACATAGAACCGGGGCAGGAGTTACAGTCATGGGCCTCTGGGGAGCTTTATACAACAACGAGATCTGGGGATACAGGTTCATAGTTCCTTGAAAGTGGAGTCACAGGTAGACAGGGTGATAAAGAAGGCTTTCGACATGCTAGCTTCATTGGTCAGAACACTGAATACAGGGATTGCGGCGTTTTGTTGCAGCTGTACAAGACATTGGTGAGGCCACATTTGGAGTACTCCATGCAGTTCTGGTCACCCTGCTATAGAAAGGATATTATTAAACTATAAAGAGCGTAGAAAAGATTTACGAGGATGCGACCCGGACTGGAAAGTTTGAGTTATCCAGAAAGTCTGGATAAGCTCGAACTTTTCCTTGGGGCGTCGGAGAAGGAGGGGTCCCCTTATAGAGGTCTATAAAATGAGAGGCACAGATAAGGTAGATAGCCAACTGCTTTTCCTCACGGTTGGGGAGTCTAAAACTAGACAGCATAAGTATAAGGTGAGAGGGGGAGAGATACTAAAGGATCCAGCGGGGCAATTTTTTTTCACACCGAGGATGGTGTCAGGAAGGAGCTGTCAGAGGTCGTGGTGGAAGTGAGGGCAATTTTATTATTTGAGAAACATTTGGGCAGGTACGTGAATGGGTTAGGAATGGAGGGATATGGACTAAACGGCCTGTTTCTATGCTGTAAAACTCAGTAACTAGGAATGGCAGATGTGCACAATTTCCTCATGACTTTTCCTAACCATCCCATATGTTTTCCATATGACTTTATTCCAAATAATTGTTCCCCATAGTTAAACTGACAAGGTTGTAATCGCCAGGATTAGCCTTAGGTTTTCACCCCTTTTTAAAACAAAGCTGTAATGCTGGCAAC
>NW_025133906.1:0-1166 GCF_004010195.1 Chiloscyllium plagiosum
AAATTAACTCTTAATTGTGACAAACTCAGGATTTTAAGAGCTCTATCCATCTCTTTCTTGAAGAAAGTCTTGGCCTCCATTGCTTTCTGGGACAGAGACTCCATATATCCACCACTCTCTGGGTGAAGAAGTTTTTCCTCAACTCTGTTCTAAATGGCCTACCCTTTATTTTTAAACTGTGTCCTCTGGTTCTGAACTCACCCATCAGTGTAAACATGCTTCCTGCCTCCATAGTGCCCAATCCTTTAATAATCTTATACATCTCAATCAGATCCTCTCTCATCCTTCTAAACTCAAGTGTATACAAGTCCAGTCGCTCCAATCTTTCAACAAACGATAGTCCCGCCCTGCTGGGAATTAACCTTGTGAACCTACGCTGCACTCCCTCAATACCCAGAATGTCCTTCCTCAAATTTGGAGACCAAAACTGCACACAGTACTCCAGGTGTAAGACCTCCTGGGAAAGAGTATTTCTTTCCCGGACAGAAATGATAGTTCAAAGGATTCTGTGAAAATACCTCTGCCATTATCATTATTGTTGAAGATATCAAATTGTCCATCCTGTTCAAACCTACAGCCATGGTAATGTTACACCTTCGTAAATTATGATGTTCTGTAATGAAAAATATTGGAGGGTTTTTGAAAACATTAACTTATTAAACCTTCCTCCAGGTCAATGCAACTATTGTTAGCTTTAAATTCTAACATTTCCCACATGTTACAATCAGACATCAGATGTCAGGGTTGGAGTATTTGAGCTGTAGTGAATGGTTGCATAGGCTGGGACTGTTTTCCCTGGAGTGTCGGAGGCTGAGGGTTTTTATAGGAGGTTTATAAAGTCATAAAGGGCATGACTGAGGCAAACAGACAAGGCCTTTTCCCTGGGTGAGGGAGTCCAGAACTAGAAGCCAAAGGTTTAGGATGAGAGATAAAAACTTTAAGAAGGAACCTAAGGGTCAACTTTTTCACACAGAGAGTGGAATGAGCTGCCAGAGGAAGTGATGGAACTGGTACAATCACAACATTTAAAAGGCATCTGAGTGGGTAGCAGAATAGGAAGGGTTTAGAATGATAGGGGCCAAGTGCTGGCAAATGGGACTAAATTGGGTTTCGGATATCTGGTTGGCACGGAGAAGTTGGACCAAAGAGTCTGTTTCCATGCTGTA
>NW_025133907.1:0-1166 GCF_004010195.1 Chiloscyllium plagiosum
CTGAGCCGGAATCCTACACTGTTACACCTCACCTTGCACTGAGCCGGAATCCTAGACTGTTACACCTCACTCAGCCGGAATCCTAGACTGTTACACCTCACTCTGCACTGAGCCGGAATCCTACACTGTTACACCTCACTCTGAACTGAGCCGGAATCCTACACTGTTACACCTCGCTCTGCACTGAGCCGGAATCTTACACTGTTACACCTCACTCTGCGGTGAGCTGGAATCCTACACTGTTACACCTCACTCTGCACTGAGCCGGAATCCTACACTGTTACATCTCACTCTGCACTGAGCCGGAATCCAACACTGTTACACCTCACTATGCACTGAGCCGGAATCCTACACTGTTACACCTCACTCTGCACTGAGCCGGAATCCTACACTGTTACACCTCACTCTGCACTGAGCTGGAATCCTACACTGTTACACCTCACTCTGCACTGAGCTGGAATCGTACACTGTTACACCTCACTCTGCACTGAGCCGGAATCCTACACTGTTACACCTCACACAGCGCTGGGCCGAAATCCTACACTGTTACAACTCACTCTGCACTGAGCAGGAATCCTACACTGTTACACCTCACTCTGCACTGAGCAGGAATCCTACACTGTTACACCTCACTCTGCACTGAGCCGGAATCCTACACTGTTACACCTCACTCTGCACTGAGCCGGAATCCTACACTTTTACACCTCACTCTGAACTGAGCCGGCACTGTTACACCTCACTCTGCACTGAGGTGGAATCCTACACTGTTACACCTCACTCTGCACTGAGCCTGAATCCTACACTGTTACACCTCACTCTGCACTGAGCCTGAATCCTACACTGTTACACCTCACTCTGCACTGAGCCTGAATCCTACACTGTTACACCTCACTCTGCACTGAGCCTGAATCCTACACTGTTACACCTCACTCTGCACTGAGCCTGAATCCTACACTGTTACACCTCACTCTGCACTGAGCCTGAATCCTACACTGTTACACCTCACTCTGCACTGAGCCTGAATCCTACACTGTTACACCTCACTCTGCACTGAGCCGGAATCCTACACTGTTACACCTCACTCTGCACTGAGCCTGAATCCTAGACTGTTACACCTCACTCTGCACTGAGCCTGAATCCTACACTGTTACACCTCACTCTGCACT
>NW_025133908.1:0-1166 GCF_004010195.1 Chiloscyllium plagiosum
ATTTAAGCGCCGGATGACTGAAACCACAGAGGCTGCGTGCGAGACATATTTGCACCTTCTAGAGGTTTATAAATTTATGAAGTGCATGGACAGGGGGTGAGTAGTCAAGATCTTTTCCCCATGCTTGGAAGTCCAAAATTAGAAAGCATAGATTTAATGTGAGAGGGGAAAGATTTTAAAGTGACGTTGGGGCAACGTTTTCACTCAGAAAGTGGAGCGTGTACATAATGAACTGCCAGAAGAAGTGGTGGAGGTAGGTATAATTACAACTTTTAAAATATACCCAGATGGATATATTGGTAGGAAGGATTTAGAATGATATGTTACAATTGCTGGCAAATAGATTAGATTAACTACAGTGTCGCACAAGTCCACACCAACTCTCTGAAGAGTTACCCACCCAGAACCATCTCACCAAATTTACCCCGACTAATGCACCTGACATTATGTGCAACTTAACATGGCCAATTCACATAACCTGCACAATTTTGGACTGTGGGAGAAACCCACGCAGACACAGCGAGAATGTGCAAACTCCACACAGTCAATCAGCTGTGCTAGCAATCAAACGCAGGTCCCTGGTATGGGAGGCAGTACTGCTAAGCACTGAGCCACTGCACCACCCCAAGTAGGGCACGATTAATTTCAGAAATCAGGTTGGCATGGACGAGTTGGTCAAAAGTGTTTGCCTCGATGCTGTACAATTCTTTAGATTCATCAAGCAATTTGATCTAGGTCCCTGTGTAATCTTCATTGTCCACTATATAGCCAAACGTGGTTTCATCCACAATCTTTCTAACCATGCCTTCTATAATTCTCATCTGAATCATTTGTCTAAATGTCAAAACAAAAATGGATTGAGCAGAAGTCCCTGTGGAACACCACTGTGCACAGTGTCACAAAGTTGGTGCCTTTTCTCTAAAAGCTTCCTTTTCTCAAAGATACTGTGTCCTTGATTGTTTTTTTCAGAGGCGTCGTAAATAGTTCCCGGCTCCAAGGTGACTGGTTTGGTACAGAGATTAAACGGTTTTGTGATTAAAGGTATAATGAAAGTGGAGTGGTCAGCTCTCGAGGTGAGCAGTTCAGTCCTGAACCAGTTTGTAGTTCACTGTGTGGACAGGCTCTCTATATCTCTCTCTGTCTATCTATCTATCTCTCTCTCTCTC
>NW_025133909.1:0-1166 GCF_004010195.1 Chiloscyllium plagiosum
TGAGAGTGTGGGAGAGGTGGGAATAATCTGGGGATTAGGATCTGTAACACAGTGTCAGAGTGTTCGGGAGTCCGAGTCAATCCAGGGTTAAGGGTCTGGAATACAGTTCCTGAGAATTTGGGATAGGTCGGATTAATCCAAGGGTTAGTGTCTGGAAAACAGTGTCTGAGAGTGTGGGATAGGCTGGATTAATCCAGGGTAGGGTCTGGAATACAGTGCCTGAGAATGTGGGATAGGCCGGATTAATCCACGGGTTAGGTTTTGGAACACACTGCCTGAGAGTGTGGGGGAGGCCGGATTAATCCAGGGATTAGGGTGTGGAACAAAGTGCCTGAGAGTGTGGGATAGGCTGAATTATCCAGGCTTTAGGGTGTGTAAAATAGTGTCTGAGAGTGTGGGTTTGGCTGGATTAATAGAAGGCTTAGTGTCTGGTATACAGTGCCTGAGAGTGTGGGAATTTCCGGATTAATCAAGGGGTTATGGGCTGGAAAACAGTACCTGAGTGTGTGGAATAGGCCAGATTAGTCCAGAGGTCAGGGTCTGGAACACAGTACCTGAGAGTGTGGGAGAAGTGGGAATAATCCGGGGGTTAGGATCTGTATCACAGTGTCTGAGAGTGTTCGTGACTCCGAGTCAATCCAGGGTTAAGGGTCTGGAACACAGTTCCTGAGAATTTGGGAAATGTTCGGATAAATCCAAGGGTTAGTGTCTGGAACACAGTGTCTGAGTGTGTGGGATAGGCTGGATTAATCCAGGGGTTAGTGTCTGGAACACAGTGTCTGAGAATGTGGGTTAGGCCGGATTATTCCAGGGGTTAGGGTCTGGAACACAGTGTCTGAGAGATTGGGATAGGCCGGCTTAATCCAGGGGTAAGGCTGTGGAACACAGTGCCTGAGAGATTGGGATAGGCCGGATTAATCCAGGGATTAGGGCCTGCAAAACAGTGCCTGAGAATGTGGGATAGGCCGGATTAATCCACGGGTTAGCTTTTGGAACACACTGCCTGAGAGTGTGGGGGAGGCTGGATTAATCGAAGGCTTAGGGTCTGGAACACACTGCCTGAGAGTGTGGGGGAGGCTGGATTACTCCACGGTTAGGGTCTGGAACACAGTGCCTGAGAGTGTGGGGAGGCCTGATTAATCCAGGGGTTAGGGTCTGGAATACAG
>NW_025133910.1:0-1166 GCF_004010195.1 Chiloscyllium plagiosum
CAAATCAGTCAATTAAACAGAGATTGCTTAGACAGAAACCTATGTTAAATGAGACAGATGACACTTGAAGTCTTTAAAAACGCCATCTGCCATAGTGCTGAAGCTGTGTAAGTTTTATTGAATGTTTTTCTTGGAATTTTTTTTCTGAAAATCAGTATATTACTCTATAATTAAACTGTGGTAGTATTTGTAGTCTTAATTTATCCCACTTAGTGTGAGTATTCATATGTTTTTGCCACAGTATTGGTACTTGATTACGAGGTGCTGCCCTGGACCCAACAGGGGCACTACATTTGTTCTGAAATCCGAAAAATACCAAATTCTGAAAAACAGCTGGCCCTGATGATTTTGGATAAAGGATTGTCTATCTGTATCAGAGCTAAGTCTTTGCTTGGGTTGGTGAATTATTATGGAAAATTCATAATTAATCTGGACTCCATCCTGGCACCCTTACATTTGCTATTGAAAAAGGATCAGCCTTGGAAATGGTCACATAGCCAAGATGTAGACTCTAGGGAAGTGAAGAAGCAGCTGTTGTCAACTCAGGTGATGGCACACTACCATCCTAAGCAAGATGCGGTGTTGACATACAATGCCTCCCCATACTGCATTGGGATAGTGTTAGCTCACCAGTGGCCCAGCAGACAGGAATGCACGATAATGTATGCTTCCTGGACTTCAGCTGATGCCAAACAATAGAGAATAGACAGGAGTAGGCCATTCAGCCCTTCGAGCCAGCACCACCATTCATTATGATCATGGCTGATCATCCACAATCAGTATCCTATTCCTGCCGTATCCCCATAACCCTTGATTCCACTATCTTTAAGAGCTCTATCCAACTCTTTCTTGAAAGCAGAGACTTGGCCTCCACTGCTTTCTGGGGCAGAGCATTCCATATATCCACCACTTCCTGGGTGAAGAAGTTTCTCCTCAACTCTGTTCTCAATGGCCTACCCCTTATTTTTAAAGGGTGTCCTCTGGTTCTGGACTCACCCATCAACGGAAACATGCTTCCTGCCTCCAGAGTGTCCAATCCTTTAATAATCTTATACTTCTCAATCAGATTCCCTCTCATCCTTCTAAACTCAAGTGTATACAAGCCCAGTCACTCCAATCTTTCAACATATGAAAGTCCCACCATTCCAGGAATTGACCTCGTGAAC
>NW_025133911.1:0-1166 GCF_004010195.1 Chiloscyllium plagiosum
CAAGATATTGGTGTCCCCTCCAGTGCATGTCTCACACAGTAATCTCCCTCTCAGGAGATAACCACTGTCAAGGCTTTTTTTTTAAAAAAATGTTTCTCCTAGCTCTCTGTAATCACGCTGCAGTACCTCGTCTCTATTTCTACGGGTATCATTTATGCCAACGTGCACAATGATTTCCGGTGCTCCCCTTCCCCCTTCCTCCAAGTTCTGCAGCCACTTGGAGACATCCTGGACCCTAGCACCCGGGAAGTAACGCACCATCCTGGATTCCCGTTTGTGACCACAGAATCTCTGATCTGTCCCACTAACAATCGAACCTCCTATCTTTAAGGTCCTATTGACCTTTACCCTTTCCCGCTGTGCCCCAGTGGTAGTACCACCAACCTGGCTCCTGCTGCTTTCCCCTGAACTGTCATCGCCCTCAACAATCCAAAGTGGTCAACTTGTTTTCGAGGGGAATGGCCACATGGGATTCCTGCACTCCCTGCCGACTCCCTTTGCCATTCCTGGTGGTCGCCCATCTACTGTCTGCCTGGAACATGACAGGAAGCAAGGAACGCCTGTTGGATTAAATTATGTTTATTTAAATACAACAGGACTGACAAGTAAACTCAGGGCGATTAACGTTGGACTGGAATATTACAGTCATTATCTCGGTCAGTATCTCGGATTACCCTGAGTGCATTCTAGATTAGATTACCTACAGTGTGTAAACAGGCCCTTTGACCCAACAAGTCCGCACCGACCCACTGAAGAGCAGCCCACCCAGACCCACTCCCCTACACGCAAAACTGCAGGTAATTTAGCATGACCAATTCACCTAACCTGCACATCTTTGGACTGTGGATGTAAACTGCAGCACCCAGAGGAAACCCATGCAGACACAGCGAGAATGTGGAAACTCCACACACAAACCTGATTCCTGGTGCTGAGGCAGCAGTGCTAACTACTGAGCCGCCATGCTGCCCAGCTTCATCTCCCTAACACGATCTTCCAGGAGCTGAAGCTGGGTGCAGTGCCCACACGTGTAGCCATCAGGGCCGATGGAAATCTCCCTGAGCTTCCACATCCCACAAGAGGAGCGTGCGACTGCCCTAAATGCCATCTCGACTGCTGTAACAATGAAGTTAAAAGAACTTTATTGTTACAGCAGTCGACGACGACCA
>NW_025133912.1:0-1166 GCF_004010195.1 Chiloscyllium plagiosum
TTCTCCGTTCGGTGTTCTCTGTGCCATCACGTCCAGGAATGGGAGGTAGTTGTCCTTTTCTTTCTCTCTAGTGAATCGGATTCCTGTGAGTGTGGCGGTGATGATCCGGTGTGTCTTCTCTATTTCTGTGTTTTTAATGATTACAAAGTTGTCATCCACATATCTGACCCAGAGTTTGGGTTGAATTTGCGGTCAGACTGTTTGTTCTAATATTTGCATTACCGTTTCTGCTATGAGTCCAGAGATGGGTGAGCCCATGGGTGTGTGGTTGATTTGTTCATATATTTGGTTGTTGAATGTGAAGTGTGTTGTGAGGCACAGGTACAGTAGTTTGAGTATACCGTCTTTGTTGATAGGTTCAATGTCCTGTTGTCTGTTCTGTATGTCCAGCAGGTTGGCTATTGTTTCTCTGGCGAGGGTTTTGTCGATAGAGGTGAACAGTGCCGTGACATCGAATGAGACCATAGATTCTTCCTTGTCTATGTGTATATTTCTGATGGTGTCCAAGAATTCCTGTGTTGATTGTACAGAGTGTCTGGATCCTCTGATCAGGTGTTTCGGTTTCTGCTGTAGTTCTTTAGCCAGTTTGTGTGATGGTGTCCCTGGTAGTGATACTATGGGTCTGAGTGGGATGTCTGGTTTGTGCACTTTAGGTAATCCATAGAATCTGAGGGTGTTGTTGCTTTCCGGTTTCACTCTCTGTCGGTCAAACCTGGTTATCTGTCCGTTTTTCTTTGTAGGTTTCTCAGTGTGTTGTTTATCCTATTGGTGAGCTGTGGGGTGGGGTCAAACTCCACGCAATTTCATCCACAGATGCCTCGGGGAAAGACAACGGAATGAGGTCATGCCGCAACCCAAAGGACTAGCCACACTACCATACATCAAGAACATTTCGGAACTGACAGCCAGACTACTGCGACCACGAGGACTCATAACAGCACACAAACCAACAGCCACTCTCAGACAATAACTCATCAGGACAAAGGACCTGATACCCAGCATGAGCAAAACCAATGTAGTGTACAAAATCCCATGCAAGGACTGCACAAAACACTACATCGGACAAACAGGAAGACAGCTAACGATCCGCATCTATGAACACCAACTAGCCACGAAACGACACGACCAGCTATCATAGAACATAGAAGAACATAGAAGAATACAGC
>NW_025133913.1:0-1166 GCF_004010195.1 Chiloscyllium plagiosum
ACTGATGTGATCAAGGTGTACACTGATACTAAAATAGCGTCAGAAATAACAACACACATCCCAAAGAGCCAGAGAAGAAAACTGACCTGCTGCAAACAGAGAAATAGAAATAATATTGTACTCCATACAGAGTGGGTGAAATAGTGAGAATTTGCCACAGAGAAAGAGAAATACCGATTGACTCCCATGTTTGTCTCATGTCAGTGTATCTCTGTGTGTGTATTTATTCGTATGACTACATCTTCGTCTATGTAATAGTGCATGTAACTGTGTGTATTAGTGTATGTGTGAGTACCTCTGTGTGGGAATGGTCTGGTGGTCCCTGTGTTGGTTAAAGTAATGGAATTCCACACTCTGCTGGCCTTTCCACTCCATTGCACAGACAGTGGCGGAGGGTGAAAACCATCTGGAAGGAGGGAGGTCAGCAGGTCACAGCATCATACAGACTGACAACAACATCAACAGTACACAGACAGACAGACAGACAGACTCAGTCACACACACACAGACACACAGACTCTCTCTCTCTCTCTCTCTGTGCTCCACAGCATTTGTCTTCAGACGTCTATAAGTGAACCATTGTGGAAGAAGATGAGATTATTCGATAGCATGCTCGGCACGTTCTGCTACTTGCATTTTATTTGCTCTACACTCTGACAAATGATAAGTGCGAAAGCATTTTTAATGACCCAATGGTGCCATCAGGTCAATGTCCACTCCCTTCTCTAATATCTCAGGGACAGCATTGCAAGGGATCAGACAAACTCCTCTCTGTTGCCAAGGCTATTCTTTGAAGCATGAATGTGGGTGATTCACAGTTATTGATGCAGTCTCAAGCAAACGATGAGTTCTCTACTTCCCCCCTGTAATTCAAAGATGTGCAGATTAGATAGATTGGCCGCGCTAAGTGGTCCATAATGCTTAGGGAGGTGCAGCTTAGATGGATTAGCCATGTGAAAAGCAGGCTTAAAGGGATGGGAATGATTGTGGGCCACTCTATGGCTGGTCAGTGTGAAGTATATGGAATGAATTCCAAACTGAATGGATTCTATGAAGCCTACTGCCTGCACAGTGGAGTTGGTGAACCAGCAGAGGATTATATTACATCATTTTAAACATACGAGGAAACAAACTGTTATTCCCCATTTCAATTAATCGCCTGTCCC
>NW_025133914.1:0-1166 GCF_004010195.1 Chiloscyllium plagiosum
ATTATTTCCAATGTGATAATCTACTACATGCTTCACTACTATTTCCCATTTTCATTTCTACACTTCACCTCAATAAGGAGCATCAATGAGGCGATCAACTACACAGCGATTGACTGCTCTGTTTGGCTCACGGTCGCTTTCACTGTCGATCGCTTTGTCCTCATTTGTTGCCAGAGGTTGAAAGCAAAGTATTGCAGGGAGGAAACTGCAGCTGTGGTGATAGTGACTGTGTGTGTTGTGTTCTCACTCAAAAATATTCCCTTGTGTTTTGCTTTTGAGCCAATCTATGTCATTAACAATCTGGAGTGGGGCGCTCATTTCAAACCAGAATATTTTATCTTGCCAGGATGGATCAGTTTTGACTGGCTTGACACAATTTCAAACCCACTATTGCCATTCTTTCTGATTTTACTGCTCAATGCACTGACTGTCCGACACATTGTGATGGCAAATCAAATCCGCAGAGCACTGCAAGGTCAACGCAACACCCAGAACAGCGACGATCCAGAGATGCAGAGCCGAAGGAAATCCATCACTTTACTGCTCACTATTTCTGGTACTTTCATCGTGCTGTGGATGCCATATACTATATTTTGTCTAATTTCTAGAATTACAGATACATTTTATGAGCCAGATCATTATACTGATCCCATATTTATTGCAAACTGTACAGGAAATATGTTTCAACTGCTGAGTTCCTATACAAACACGTTGATTTATGCATTGGCTCAGTCTAAATTCAGAGAAAATTTGAAAAATGCAATAATGTTTCCATTTCTTGAAATTTTTCAACATGTCAAATATTGTTTTAAAAAGTGACTGGAAACAAAGTTACAACACATTCACAATAATCTACTGAATACTACAATTCTGTCTTCAGAGATTGATACAAACTCTAAGTAACAGTCCTGGCTCTATGGTGATATTCTCCCCTCTGCATCACAGGGTCATGCAATCAAGCACATGACTGAGGCTGACAGAATTCCACTTCAGATGAGCTGGTAACACTCCACCAGTCCATGCTCCTCATTGGGTGTAACATTTCCCACAACCCTCCTTTGAGGACTAGCAGTGATGTCATCCATGGTCTTCTGGCTCATACTTATCCTCTAACCAACATCGCTGACAGCAGGTTGTTTGATCATTTGTCTTATTGTTGAATGTGA
>NW_025133915.1:0-1166 GCF_004010195.1 Chiloscyllium plagiosum
CAACCTGTTTGGATTTTACATTTTGGAGTGACCTTTAATGACAGAATTGATAGAGATGTGGGAGAGGCCTCTCGGTTTGGGGACGTTTGAAGATCCAGACACGTTTGGAACAATTTGAATAAGGGATAAATCTTAGCTAGGATGAGATTAGGGCCTCTTAAAGTTCAATGACGTTGTCCATGTGTATCCACTGTTGATGGGGGAGATCTGAAACAAATATCTTGCTGTAGGACCTCCTATTGAGAATGATAGGAAGCTCAGGAATCACGGAGAATAAATTGTGATATCTTGGAAAATGTTCACGTTATGAAATAAGATGTGCTGGAAGTCTTGAAATGCTAAAAGGTTTACGCAACCTGGGGACATGAGCAGCCATATGACAGCACTTCATGAGATGCTCAGGAGGAAATTGAGAGCCGCTCGCAGATTTATTTATCTCATCGACAGGCACGAAAGACCAATGAGACTGATCAATGTGGTGCATCAGTTGTTGGAGTAGATTCTGAGAAAATAGATCATCATGCATTTGGAAAGGCAAGGAATAATGAGCAACGGTAAGCAAGGGTGTTTGCGTGTAAAGTGGTTTCTGACAAACCTGACTGGTTTTTGCGGAGGTAGAGAAGTGTATACCAAGGTAAAGCAGTACATCTTGTCTACATGGACTTTAACAAGGCCTTTGGCAAAGTTCTGCATGGCAGAAGAAAAGAACATAAAACTAGAAGCAGAGGACGGTCCTCTGGCTTTTCAAGCCTGCTCCACCATTCAATAAGTTCATTGCTTATCTATTCCTGGACTCAGAACAAACTATCAGCGCGCACATCTTACTCTTTCATTAATTTTTCTTGTCAAGAGTATGTCAACCTTAGCTTTAAAACGTTTACTGAAGTAATGTGAACTGCTTCACTGCAGTCGGAATGCCACAGATTAAAAGCGTTTTTGGTGTAAAGGTTCCTTCTCAACTTAGTCCGAATGCTGCTCCTTCTAATCTTTTGCCTATGCCCTCTTCTTCTAGCTTCACCTGCCAATGGAAACATCCATTCCACGTCTATCATCTCTTCTCCCTTCATAGTTTCATTTTTTCTGAGATCTCCCCGATTGGTTTGAATTCCAATGAATAAAGTCCCAAAATACCCTTTGCATCTCCTTATAAGCCAATCCGCTCAACT
>NW_025133916.1:0-1166 GCF_004010195.1 Chiloscyllium plagiosum
TTTCCTCTGGCAGCTTATTCCATATATGCATCGCGATTTGGTGCAAACTGCCCTGGTGTGAGTTTCAGCCCAGACTATCAAGTGGGGAGATGTCATGCGGCCTTGGGTGCTTTTAAACGGAGGGCCATACTGCCCTTTCTTAAATTGTAAAAATAAAGGGGGGTGGGGCAGCATGCTGGCTCAGTGGTTAACACTACTGCCTCACAGCACCAGGGACCCGGGTTCGATTCCAACCTCTGGTGGCTGTCTGTGTGGGGTTTGCACATTCTCCCCCGTGTCTGCATGCGTTTCCTCTGTGTGTTATGGTTTCCTCTCGCAGTCAAAAGATGTGCAGGTCAGGTGAATTGGCAATGCTAAATTGCCCATAGTGTTCAGAGATGTGTAGGTTAGGTTCGTTACTCTACAATTACCCCTGACTAATAGGGTATCTGAATGGGTCAGGATAGATTACTCTTTGGAGGGTCAATGTGGACTTGTTTGACTGAAGGGCCTGTTTCCACACAATAGGGATTCTATCAAACAATCAACCCTCTGTGTGAAAAAGTTGCCCTTAAGCTCCCTTTTGAATTCTTCTCCTCTCACCCTAAACTTATGCCTGCTAATTCTGGATTTCCCCCACCCCAGGTAAAAGACCTTGTCTATTTCCCCTATTCATACACTTCATAATCTTATCAACCTCTATAAGATCACCCCTCAGCCTCTGACAATGGAGGGAAAACAGCCCCAGCCTATTCAGCCTCTCCCTCTAGTTCAAATTTCCTAACCCTGCCAAAACCCTTGTAAATCTTTCCTCAATCCTTTCAAGTTTCACGACATCCTAGGAGGGAGACCAAAATTGCACACAGTATTCCAAAGTGCCCGAAGCAACATCTTGTACAGCCGCAACTTAACCTCCCAACTCCTATACACAGTGCTCTGACCAATAAAGGAAGGCATACTAAACTGTGTTGCTCTTTCTTTGTGAACCTTTTTTGTAGCTATAACTTTGGGTGATTGAATAGTGCAAGAAATACAATGCTCTTTGTATGTTATGATCTGCCTGTGCTGCACACAAAACAAACTTTGTCATATGTACCTACGTGAAATAAATCAAATGAAAAATAAATATTTGAAACTTCACAGCATACAAGGCAAAGGGCCAAGTGCTGGGAAGTGGGATTAGAGTC
>NW_025133917.1:0-1166 GCF_004010195.1 Chiloscyllium plagiosum
TGACCTGGTTCCTTCTTTATGTTTCCGAACTGCGATCTATATACTTCCAGTACCAATTCGTAAGCACATAAAATGTGTCGTTTAACGTCTTCATAATCTCTTAACCCCTCATCTGACAGCGCAGCAAATACCTCACTAACCCTGCCTATCAACTTAGTCTGAATTAGCATTACCCATAAATCCTTGCACCACTCTACCTGTCTAGCCAATTTTTCAAATGAAATAAACAAGGCTTCATCATCTTTCTCATCAAAATGTGGCAGAGTTTTGAGATAGTTGTATATTTCACTAATGTCCCTTTTACTCTCCATCCTGTTCACTTGCTTTTGCTGACTAAATCGCAACTTCTCAAGTTCAAATTCGCTCTCTCTTTGCTCAGCTAAGAGCTTTCTCCTCTCCTTTTATTCCTCTCCCTCTCTTCCCTCTTGCTTTCTCTTTCTTCTCTCTCTTTCTCTCTCCCCTTGTTTATCTTTAAACTGCATTTTCTTCAATTGTAATTTAAGTTTTTTTCTAAATCGCCTGCACTTGTCTGTTTCTCTGACACACCTTAGTGTTTGACTAATTTTCTAAACATTTCAGCTTTACTCTTGTTCTTGGTTAAACCCAAATCTAAATTCTTTGCTAATTCTAAACGTTTGGCCTTTATCTTTCCTTCTAAACGCCCTTGGCAAATGTGAGAATCATCTTCAAATCCCAGAAACTCTTTAACATTTTTAAAGAGCCATTTCTCTCACTTTAAGTTTAACCAACCACAAGTCACTGAAATTAAACAAAGTGTCTCACCGACTTTTTATTTAAAGCTCTCGGACAATAACGTGTAAATGATTAAATGTACTGTGCATTTTCATTACCCAAACCTATTTAACTCTGCCCAAATTTCAGACTGGATCTGTCTAAACTTGCTCAAATCGCAGACAAAAGGCCCCAAACTGTTATGACACAGGGTAAACCCCTCTCATAATCTGAACCAGCCACAGAGAAAAACGTTCACCTCATGCTGGAATCTGTTAAATTTTGAAAGGCAAAGATTCATTTACAGAGGTCACGACTTCAAGTAAAATTACCGATTTTGTTTTTTAAGTCCACCAGGGAATATTAAAATGAACCACTATTTAGAACTCATTTAGTTAAACCTATCTTTTACCTCCAACTCTACAATACTGGTC
>NW_025133918.1:0-1166 GCF_004010195.1 Chiloscyllium plagiosum
TATATGAAGAGGAAGGGTTTGGAGGGATATGGGTGTTGGCAGATGGGACTAGATTGGGTTGGGATATCTGGTTGGCATGGACGGGTTGGAGCAAAGCGTCTGTTTCCCTGCTGTACATCTCTATGACTCTATCTATTCAAACACAAGCATTCATACACACACACACACGCACTGTGGGGTATGGCATGGGTTAGCATGACACTAGGCACACGGACACATAAGAGGTAAAAACAATGACTGCAGATGCTGGAAACCAGATTCTGGATTAGTGGTGCTGGAGGAGCACAGCAGTTCAGGCAGCATCCAAGTAGCTTCGAAATCGACGTTTCGGGCAAAAGCCCTTCATCAGGAAACCCGAAACGTCGATTTCGAAGCTACTTGGATGCTGCCTGAACTGCTGTGCTCTTCCAGCACCACTAATCCAGAACATGGACACATAAGTAGGCCGCTGAGCCATAAGTTGGCCACTTGACACACACAATAGCTGCCAGACCACAATATGGAGACAGACAGCAGAGCAAACATAGACACTGCCTGGGACCACCAGAATGCCACCCCAATGCACTCACAACCTGGTTGATTAGTTTAAGGGGAATGGGGGAGAGAATACACAAGAGTAGTGTATACTGCCTGCTGAAGTGTCTGGGTCCAGCCAACACCTTTGACAGAAATGCTAACTGTTTGATACAGACTCAATACAAAGTGCTAACATCCAGGGCTGAAATTGACAATGTCTGTGCTGAAACTGACAACGACCGTGCTGAAATTAACAAAGGCTGCGCTGGAACTGCCAATGATTGCACCGAAACTATCAATGACTCTGCAATGTAAACAACAAACAAACTATTTTGCAGAGACAAAAACCTCACTGACCTATTATATAACAAAATGTATAAAAGTATCTTGACATGTGCTCTGGGTTGAGAGAAGACTCACAGCTGCCCACTGTGCTGTTGGTATCTCTCTCCCCGGAGCTCCGGTATTTCCTTGTGCAATAAACTCTGTCGTTGAACCCCGACTCTGACTCAGAGGCTGGCGATTTTCCCCACAACACATACACACTCAAGTATCCACATGTACATTCATCCCAACACACATATTCATTCATGCACTTGTGTAGCACTAAACTTCATTTCCAGGCTGATCAATAAAATGGGAAATGGCAT
>NW_025133919.1:0-1166 GCF_004010195.1 Chiloscyllium plagiosum
ATAGCAGACAGAATAACTTAACTATCTGAAAAACAAACAAATTATCCCAATTTAAGGATGTTGTTCCAAGTATTTGAAACAATCCCCATGAACACCCCATGGCAAAAATAAAAGGATAAATATACCCCAGGTTCTTACAGGCGAGATGTCAGAGTGAGGGCGAATCAGAATGGGTCTGCTTCTTTGAGTCCTGTAGCTACACGACTGACTGCCTGCTTTCAGTAAACAGCAACACTGCGAAACATCAAACCAAACAAATCAAAGCAGCGGGTCTGCGCTGGGAGAACTGGTCACTTCCCTTTCCTCAGAAGAGAAGAACAGAACGACTAGGAGCAAGAGTAGGCCGTCTGGCCATTCGAACCTGCTCTGCCATTTAATAAGATCGTGGCTGATCTATTCGTAAACTCATATCAACTGACCCATGCTCACACCGTATCCTTTATTTACTTCATTCTTCTAAATACTTTAGCTTTAAAAGCATCAACTACCTCACTGAGCAGGCAATTCAATAGAATTAGAACACTCTGGATGAAGAAGTTCGTTCTCAATTAAATTCTAAATCTACTTCCTTCACCTGCCAGTGGAAACATCCTCCCTACTTGAATGTTATTCATTCCCTTCATTATTTTGTATGTTTCGATAAGGTCCGAACCCCATCCTTCTGAATTTCAATGATTATCATTCCAGTATACTCAGTCTCTCCTCAAAAACCAACTCTCTCAGCTCCGGAGTCAACCCAATGAAACTCCTCTTGACCCTATCAGTGCCAATACATTCTTTCTCAAGTAAGGCAACTTAATCTTCATACAATACTCCAGGTGTCGCCTCACCATCACCCTGTACAGCTGCAAAATATCTTACCTGCTTTTAAATCCAATTCCTTCAGCAATGAAGGACAACATACCATTTGCCTTCCTCAGTACTTGCTGTATCTGCAGACCAAACTTGTGTGTTTCATGAACATGGATACGCAGGTCCCTCTGCAGAGCAGCATACTGCAATGTTTTACCATTTAAGTAATAATCCTTTTTACTGGTACTCCTAACAAATAGATGAAATCACATTTATTTACATAGTATTCCATCTGCCAGACGTTTGCCTACTCACACAAGGTATCCGTGTTCCTCTAAAAGGTTTCACAGATCTTTGCACACTTCACTCTGCCA
>NW_025133920.1:0-1166 GCF_004010195.1 Chiloscyllium plagiosum
ACGAGGACGCTGGACAGGACTGTTCTGAGTGCTGTCTTACAGGAGTCGAGTGCTGGTCATAAATCAGCTGGTGGCCGCCATGTTGTGGTACCGGCTGGTCACTTTGGTCCCTCCTACTGGTTTTGTCGCTGACATCCAGAACAAAAAGATGCACTGGGTCACTGTGCAGATTCTGAGTCTCCTGATTGAGGAGGGCGATCAGTCGCTGGTGTGTGTCCACACCAAGGTCACGTTGTTCTGCCGTCAGACCTTGCAGCAAAAACTTTATGTCGATCCTCCTCCGAGCTGGTGCACCCTGGTGATGTATTTTTTCTGCCAGGTGCATAACCTCAACTACGACACGCAGCTCGTGTTCGTCAACTGTGATAGTTTAGATGTTGCCCTCAGGATGCTGCAGGACCTGATCACTGTCTGGAACATGGTTGCATTGTGTCGCACCTACCCTCCGGCAGGAGTAGCAGATGTCATCAGCTAGCCATTGGTCAGGAATCCGCACCTCTTTCCTCGTGTGTTCGAATGGCTGTCAGATTGGAGGGCTGTGGCGGTGAGGGTGAACAGGGTTGGCGTCTCCCAGCCCAACTGTGGGTGTTTGCAGTCTCCTTTTGATTTTCTTAAAAACCTTCTTCTCTGCTTTTGGTTGCACTTTAGTCAGATGCTCGTGATCTTCGTGCACCCAGTACGGAGGAGGGAGGGCAGTTCTGAAGACCTCCTCGTGGGTCTGCTTCTGGCCCTGGCCAAACTGTCCATAAACAGGTCCAGGCAGCGGGCCGTGGAGGGGGTCGTTCGGGCCGACTGCCTGCCCCTCTTCTGTGGTTACGTTAGGGCCCGGGTGTCCTTGGAAAAGGAGCACGCGGTGTCGACCAACACCCTGGAGTTGTTCAGGGAGAGGTGGGAGCCGCAGGGAGTGGAGTGCATTATTTCCCCCTCCAACTCTATTTTGATTTAGTCCCTACCCTCTCCTTCACTGTTTGATCACACAGCACTGCCCTTTGATGTGAAGGGCACCGCTTGTCACTGGCCACTCGTGTGTTTTGTTCTTCTGGTGGTGGAAATTTGAATAACGGTTTGTGCACCTTGTGTCTTAATCTGTGTCTCACACCTGCACACACACAACATGGGCGCTGGGGAAAAAAATGAACAGAAGTGGGCGGCACGGTGGCACAGTG
>NW_025133921.1:0-1166 GCF_004010195.1 Chiloscyllium plagiosum
AAAATGTCATGTATGCAATGTTCTGAGGAATGTTCTGGGGACTGTCTGATATAGAATGTTCCACAGAATGTTCGGTATAGTATATTCCATAAAAGGTTATGTGTTGAATGTTCTCGGGAACGTTGGAGATAGACTGTTCCAGGGAACGTGAGGTATGGAATGTTCCGGCGCGTTATAGCTATGGAATGTTCCGGGAAATATCGGGTATGGATCGTTCTGGCGAATGTCTCGTGCAGAATGTGTTCGTGTCTTAAATACCGAGAGAGAAAAAACATCAAGACTCCCCATTCTGATAGCCATTCAGCCCTTAAAACCGACTCGACCATTCAGTATGATTCAGGCTGATCAGACTGTAACTGAGCTCCACAGTCCCAAGATAATCGTGGACTCTGTTTTTATTCAAGGATCTATCTTCCTGTATCTCAAAAATGTTCAATGTCTTAGTGTCAACTACTCTCTGGGCAGGAAATTTCTAAGCACTCACAACCATCGGCAATAATGAAATAAATCTCTTCGCTGTAATAAATCAACAATGTCTTATTCAAAGCAACTATCTACACGCGAGCTGTCGTCTCACCATTTTACATGCTTGTGTTTATGATTGGATCCTCTGTATGAGCCACAGGTAGTTCATTTTCACAGTGAAGCTCTTTTTAAGGAGAGTTTTCTTTCAGAGTGCAGGTAAATATCTACTTAAATGTCTGCCTTCTGTTCCTTAGACTCTAAGACAAAAGAGTGCAATTCAGCCATTCGATCCACTGAGACAATTTAGCCATTTGATTATGGCTGATATATTTTTAAACCCCATTCACCTGCTTGCTCCTTGCTTATCAACTGACTTTCGCCTGCCTGCATTTTCACATCCCGCTGTCGACGATATGTAAGTCAGGAGCAACAGATTCCATTCTGTCTTTTCACTCCCTCAGCCTGGGCTTCCGTGTGTGTCTGAACACGCGACCAGCCGAGGAGGTCTGCATTATCCAGTTTCTTCGGTTTCGTCAGAACTGTTCGGATGATGCTGAATTTCAACCTGCAACATGACCTCCTGTTCCTCGCCTGGAAAAACCTCCCTGCCCTCATGCCCCCACCACACAACCAACACTTAAACTCTGAGGTGCCTTCAGCCGTCAGCTATAAGTGACCCATCTCGTGTGCTCCTGCTCTCA
>NW_025133922.1:0-1166 GCF_004010195.1 Chiloscyllium plagiosum
TAATTTTTGTTGTAATTGCAACAGAAAACACAGGTAAAACGGTATCACTATTAATGGACACATGATCGTAACAGCCTGTCATATTGAAAGATGAAGAGATATGTACTACTGACTGACTATGTCAGAAATCTACAGTTAACGTTGAGACAAAAAGCACTCAAATATGTAAAGTGAGTTTAGACAGCCCAGAAAAGAGTGGAAAGTTTCTGTTCAGAGCACTAGATAAACTCTAGGAATACAACTCGTCCTTGCAAATTGTGTGTGTGTATAAATGTTGCCTTCTGTGTTTGAAAGGCCAGTGGAGACGTAGGCTATTGAAGGAATGCAGGGTTCTTGTCCTGCAATCTTTCCTGGTTGTGGGGTGATGCGAGCACACCGTCACCAGTTGAAACAGGAGAGCTGACAGGGTAGAGATGAAGAAGCTGAAGCAGCATCAGCAGGGAGTTTGTCCAGTCAGACAATTGAGACAAAACAGGACTAAATATTTTTATGCTCAGCTAAACTAATTGAGTTCCCGCAGAAGTATGAAAACTTGAAATTTACCACAGCTTTACCAGAAGGCTTGAAAAGAAAAGGAATCTGAATGTGTCAGTGAGTGCCATTACCTTGTTAAAAAAAGATACCTTATTTAGGAAATGGAGACGATCATATATCCAGGCAGATGACAAATGTACAGAAATTCATTACAAAGTTTTATCAGTGGGTTTAGAGGGGAGGTGTTGTGGGTAGCGCTTGAACTACCACTTGGAGGTCATTTGGGAGTGAGGAAAGTACAGGATAATATACAAAGACATTACTACTAGCCTGGAGAGGACAAGGATATTGTTGAATTTTGCCAGACGTGTCATTCACGTCAGGTAAATGGAAAACCACAGGCGGTAATAAAACTTCACCTTTAATACATATCCCTGCTTTTGAGGAACCTTTCAAATAGTCTAATTTGATTGAATAGGCCCTATCCCAAACAAAAAGTGGGAATCACTATTCGTTAACAATGATGGATGTATCGATGAGATTTCCAGAGATCATCTCATTCCACAATATCACAGCTAATTGGATTGGAGATTCAGTATTCATTTTTTTTCAGTAGATACGAACGAACAAGTTTCAAACTTCACATCCAAACTATTCAGGCAATTTATCGACAGATTAAGAAGGAAACAAGT
>NW_025133923.1:0-1166 GCF_004010195.1 Chiloscyllium plagiosum
ATCATCATCATACTGTTATGCGTTAAGTCCCATTTGTCATAACTTTGCCCAGTCTGAGAATCTATAGATTCTGTTTCTATTTACATAATATATGGTGTCCCTTCCAGCCACTCAGTATTTTTTCAAATTCTTCTCCATCGTTTGTCTTTCTATTGCTGTTTCCATTGGTTGTTAATCCAATATTTGATTATTATTCACCTTAATAATTGGAGCCATGATAGCTTGCTTCCTATTTACAACATGTCCCACAGATGTCATTCATTTTGTTTCAAAGATTTGCCTCCTTTTATGTTGTGGTGCCTTCCTCAGTATTATGCAGGAAATCTTGTCTAATACATCTGCACCTACCCTTGGTAGTTCTGCAATCCTTTTAAACCCCTTCTCTAATCTCTCTTTTGCCTTGTCTCCTGCAATCAATGAACTTCGAAATGTATCCTTGGTTCAGGTCATGGAGCAAACAGTTGTTATTTTATATATTTTGAACAGGATTCCCTTTTTGTTTTCACTGTAATGATCTCTCAAGCTTTTTGCTGAGTGGAGAGGACGCATCTAATATAATCTTTTCTCTGTTAGTCTTTTACTTCCTCCAGCTTGTCCTTAATGTTACAAGAGAAATTTTTGTTGACATCTTTTCTGACGATCTCCGTGCCAGCCCAGCCCTGTGGATGAAGCCAAGCCGAATTAGCTCTTCATTCTTCAAATGAGTGAGGAACCCATAGAATTTCAATGAAGTAAAGGTAATAACTCCACGTAATCCTTTATTCCTATTTGTCAGTAATAATGTTGCAAACGTGATGCTGATTGGAGTTAAAATATGTAGATTAAGTAAGTGAGTGACTCAACTTGTAAACAGTGGCCACTATCCTGATTTGGAAATCTGTCACTGCATCTTGGAAGTCCCTCCCTAATGAGATTGTGGGTCTACCTCAGCACCATCTTGTCAAGGACAAGTAAGAAGGGGCAATACGTTCTGGCCAGCCAGTGACGCCCACATTTCATGAATGAACAAAAAAGATTCCTCTATGCCCATTGAGTACCAAGGAACCCCATTTTAACTCTAAACTCCTCAATGAACATTTTTTAAATGACTCACAGGGTCTGGCCATCGCCGGCTGGCCAACATTTATTCATCGATCCTAGTTGCTTTTGAGAAACTGGTGAGCTAT
>NW_025133924.1:0-1166 GCF_004010195.1 Chiloscyllium plagiosum
CATGGATGCTATATCATTCCGTGTGTGTGTCGTGTCAGTCTGCATGGATGCAATATCATTCCGTGTGTGTGTGTAGTATCAGTCTGCATGGATGCAATATCAAACCGTGTGTGTGTAGTATCAGTCTGCATGGTTGCAATATCATTCCGTGCGTGTGTAGTATCAGTCTGCATGGATGCAATATCATTCCGTGTGTGTATAGTATCAGTCTGTATGGATGCAATATCATTCCGTGTGTGTGTATTATCAGTCTGCATGGATTCAATATCATTCCATGTGTGTGTGTGTAGTATGAGTATGCATGGATGCTATATCATTCCGTGTGTGTGTAGTATCAGTCTGAATGGATGCAATATCATTCCATGTGTGTGTAGTATCAGTCTGCATGGATGCAGTATCATTCCGTGCATGTGTTTATATTATCAGTCTGCATGGATGCAATTTCATTCCGTATGTGTTTGTGTAGTATCCATCTGCATGGATGTAATATCATTCCGTATGTGTGTGTGTAGTATCCATCAGCATGGATGCAATATTATTCCGTGTGTGTTTATTATCAGTCTGTATGGATGCAACATCATTCCATGTGTGTGTAGTATCAGTCTGCATGGATGCAGTATCATTCCGTGCATGTGTGTATATTATCAGTCTGCATGGATGCAATTTCATTCCGTATGTGTTTGTGTAGTATCCATCTGCATGGATGTAATATCATTCCGTATGTGTGTGTGTAGTATCCATCTGCATGGATGCAATATTATTCCGTGTGTGTGTGTGTACTATCTGTCTGCATGGATGCAATATCATTGTGTGTGTCAACTATCAGTCTGAACCAGAAGGGCACCAATATCCTGGGGGGTAGGTTTGCTAGCTATCTTCGGGGGGGTTTAAACTAATTTGGCAGGGGGATGGGATCCAGACTTGTAGTCCAGCAAGTAGGCTAGCTGTTTGTCAGGATGTCCAAGAATGTAGGGAGGCTGTGGAGAAGGTAGCAGTGACAGGGAATACTTGCGGACACAGAGATGGGTTCAAGTGCGTGTACTTCAACGCAAGGAGTATCAGAAATAAGGTGGGTGAACTTAAGGCGTGGATCAGTACCTGGGACTACGATGTTGTGGCCATCACGGAAACGCAGATAGAAGAGGGACAGGAATGGTTGTTGGAGG
>NW_025133925.1:0-1166 GCF_004010195.1 Chiloscyllium plagiosum
GTACTGAGGGAGAACTATCTGAGGTATTGAGGGAACACTTTCTGAGGTATTGAGAGAGCACTGTCTGAGGGACTGAGAGATCACTTTCTGAGGTACTGAGGGAGAACTATCGGAGTAAGTGAGGAAACACTATCTGAGGTACAGTGGGAGCAATTTCAGAGGTATTGAGGGAGCACGTTCTGAGGTACTGAGGGAGAACTATCTGAGGCATTGAGGGAGCACTTTCTGAGGTATTGAGGGAGTACTTTCTGAGGTACTGAGAAAGCACTTTCTGAGGTAATGGGGGAGCACTTTCTGAGGTAATGAGGGAGCATTATCTGAGGTACTGAGGGAGAGCTATCTGAGGTATTGAGGGAGCACTTTCTGAGGTAGTGAGGGAGAACGTCCTGAGGTACTGAGGGAGCACATTCTGAGGTATTGAGGGAGCACTATCTGAGGATTTGAGGGAGCACTATCTGACATATTGAGGGAGCACTTTTGGAGGTATTGAGTGAGCACTATCTGAGGTACTGAGGGAGAACTATCTGAGGTACTGAGGGAGAACTATCTGAGATATTGAGGGAGCACTTTCTGAGGTATTGAAGTAGAAATATCTGAGGTATTGAGGGAGCACTTTCTGAGGTATTGAGGGCGCAATTTCAGAGGCATTGAGGGAGCACTTTCTGAGGTACTGAGGGAACACTTTCAGAGGTATTGAGGGAGCACTTTCTGAGGTACTGAGGGAGCACCTTCTGAGGTCTTGAGGGAGCACTGTCTGAGATACTGAGGGAACAATTTTTGAGGTATTGAGGGAGCAATTTCAGAGGCATTGAGGGAGTACTTTCTGAAGAAATGAGGGAGCTCTTTCTGAGATATTGAGGGAGCACTTTCTGAGGTACAGAGAGAGCACTTTCTGAGGTATTGGGGAGAACTGTCTGAGGTACTGAGGGGGCACACTCTGTGGTAATGAGGGAGCACTTTCTGAGGTATTGAGGGAGCATTGTCTCAGGTACAGAGGGAGCACTTTATGAGGTACTGAGGGAGCACTTTCTGACGTACTGAGGAAGCACTATCTGAGGTACTGAGGGAGCATTTTCTGAGATACTGAGGGGGCACTTTCTGAGGTATAGAGGGAGCACTTTATGAGGTACTGAGGCAGCACTTTCTGAGGTACTGAGGGAGCACTT
>NW_025133926.1:0-1167 GCF_004010195.1 Chiloscyllium plagiosum
AACCTCATGGTTCCGGAACTCAATCCCTCTATTTATAAAAGCTAAAACATCGTATGCCTGTATGGTTCCATTCATCTTCCCAAGTAGGCGTTAAAGTCTTGTGTGAAGTGGGTGAGATGCCTGTCTGTATAACCTGCTCTTTGTGGGACTTTGCTGTTAATGGGTTGTGAAACTGCCCTTAGGGCTTTGAGATCTCTGTCATGTCCATAGCTATCCCCACTGTTAACAGCTAACCCGAGAATGCAACTTTTTAACAAAAAGGGTTTTGTGATTTACACGTGAAAGAAGTGAAACTATCACTATATTCTAACAGACGAGAGGCTTAACAGACAATCAATTTTTCAATGTATAATTTCAGTTACATCACACTGCAAATGATTTGGAGATGTCAGTGTTGGACTTGGGTGTACAAAGTTAAAAATCACTCAACACCAGGTTATAGTCCAACAGGTTTAATTGGAAGCCCACGAGCTTTCAGAGCGACGTTCCTTCATCAGGTGATTGTGTCACCTGATGAAGACACAATCACCTGATGAAGGAACGTCGTTCCGAAAGCTAGTGCTTCCAATTAAACCTGTTGGACTATAACCTGGTGTTGAGTGATTTTTAACTATGTCTATGGGAGCTTAACATGTATCCAATTGTCTGCGTGCCGTCTGACCCAGTTTGTGAGCTGGTCGGGAATTCTGGGTGTCCTGATGCAATTTGGCCAATTTGCTTCTGCGGGCCTACAGTGGGTCAGCAAATTGTTTCCCACAGGTATGCGGGTTAGTCTGAGCTCAGAGGAGGATAAAAGGCCGGCACAACATCGAGGGCCGAAGGGCCTGTAGCGTTTTGTCTTCTACGTTCTTAAAATGGCCACTGAGAGACTTGAGTAGGCCCAAGTGACGGTCCCTGCACCAAGGAGCTGAGGCCCATGTGACGGTCCCTGCACCAAGGAGCTGAGGCCCAAGTGACGGTCCCTGCACCAAGGAGCTGAGGCCGAAGTGATGCTGAGGTGAACTGAACTTTAACATGTGTCTCTGTCCCTTTCTCCTCTGACCAGGGGATGACTTTACGGCCAGCCCAGTTCTACATTTGTGCCTCTATGTCAACGTGCTGTTTTCCATCTTGTCCTGGCTGACGACCATCTTGCTCCTGCAGCCGCGGGTAACTGAGGACAGGGGG
>NW_025133927.1:0-1167 GCF_004010195.1 Chiloscyllium plagiosum
ACAAACAAAGCTTTGGAAAAATATCGCAAATGTCGGACCAATCTGAAACAAAGGATTTCGGAGGTTAAAAGGGATCATGCAATAAGTTCTGTAGAAGCAGGGTTAAGGAAAACTTTCTCCATTATTTAAATTCATATATAAGGAGAAAGAGGTTAATCAGAGAAAGGGTTAGCCCATGAAAGACAAAGGAGGAAAGTTATGCGTGGATTCAGAGAAAACCAGTGAGATTATTAACGAGTACTTTATATCTGTATTCATCGAGGAGAACGGTATGACGGATGCTGACGGGAGGAATAGATGTTTGATTACTCTCGATCATAACGGAATAAGCAGGGAGGAAGTGGTGCATATTCTGAAAGGCATGTAAGTGGTAAAGTCCCCAGATCCGAATGGGATGTATTATAGAGTTCTGAGGGATGCAAGACAGGAAATAGCTGGGGTCTTACCAGATATCTTTGCAGCATCCTTGAAGATGGGTGGGGATACGGAAGACTGGAAATCTGTTAATTTTGTACCCTTGTTGAAGAATGCTAGCAGGGATAATCCAGGTAATTACAGACCAGTGATCCTGACGTCAGTGGTAGTGAAGCTGCTGAAGAAGATAGTGACGGATAGGATATATTCCCACTTGGAATAAAAGGTGTTAGCATTGACAGGTAACATGCTTTAGTGCTGGAAAAGTCACATCTTCGCAACTTCATAGAATTCGTTCAGGAAGTGACAAAGTTAATGAATGAGGGAAGCGCCATGGATGTCATTTCCATGGGTCTCAATAAAACATTTTGATTGGATTCCTCATGGTAGGCTGATAGAGAAGATGAAGTCGCATGGGGTCTACGGTGTACTGTTGTGGGAGAATCACTCACTGCACTTGAGACAGTTGTTTTTCCTGTGCTTATCTGATAGATCCTGCGCATGCATTGCAACACTAACTTAGCAGTATAACTGCCAAATTAACATTCATGCATTTACCCTTTTGAGATCAAAAGCTCTCATGCAGAGAAAGCATAAAAGGAAATTGGACGCACAAAGACCAAATCCATTCGCATCGTCGCAAAACCGATCAAGAACAATTTCCAGGGAGTAGATTTCAAAGGAACCTTCCTCTGCACCTGGAAGCACAGATCAAAAACCTGTCCCACAATTACTGGCATTGTAAAAAAGACC
>NW_025133928.1:0-1167 GCF_004010195.1 Chiloscyllium plagiosum
CACATATGTACATATATAAATATGCCTTTTATCGGACTCACACATATACAGTAATGCAATGTGGACAGTGTGGTAGGACTCATATTCGAGTAATCAGCAGTATTCAGATTGTGTATTGTGCATAGTATTGCACTATAAGCTCTGTAAATGAACTGACACATGGACACTCGGAAGTGTGCAAAGTGTGTATCATCGACAGGAATAGAATGTCTCCTCTGGAGCAGAATAGCTATCTGTGCGTTGTCTGCTGTAATACAATGTCTACTGTTTGGCTTGAACAATCATCAATGTATAGACTGCAGCAAAGCAATACCAGTAGTAATACAACAACTACTGTGTTGGGTCACTGATATTTTGACACTTAGCATTGTGTAAACTTTGTTATCCACAGTAATTCAATGAGAAGCGTGTGAGGTGGTTGATGTTTCAATATGCGGCATCTGCACAGTCTGCATTGTGTACGGTGATGCAATGTCTAAAATATGGGACACTAGGTATGTGTATTGAAGAGACAATGAGATCCTGGATTCTAACCAGGTTTTACAGTTGGACATTGCAGCCTTTGTCGAAACCTCGGAGACTGAATGGAGCCTTGTTGCCGGTACGATCCGTGTTAAAGGCAAATATTTAACAGACTGACTGACGACCAAAGCAATGAGAGATAATCACCCCGCATTCCTTAAATAGAAGTATTTCTGTCAAGTGTGTCCGCTTCTTGGCGTTTAACCTGATGTTGTATCCCTGAAGATAAAGAAGTTAATCTCCAACTAATTCTCAACCAATGCATTAGTCATAAAGAGCTAACAATAACAGCCAAGTTACCGAGGGCAGTTGTGGTGTTAAGAAAGAATCCGTTCTAATCTTCTGACGTTTGAGCCAAGAGGTCTGAGTTCATATGTCATATCTCCACATCAAACCAAGGACACATAAAACCGACTATTTCATCACGCCAATGTTTTGTTCAGATTGAAGAACTGTTGCTGATTGTTGACAACAAGAATAGCATGCGGCAAAACAAAAATAGCCCAAGTCTGCATTTAAACCCATTGCAATTGGGCAAGAAATCATGCGTTTGGGTCTTTAAAGGGGGCTGGGAGATTATCCACAAAACCATTACTCTATTTCAGATGGTTCTGAATCAACTTTTCTTTCCAATTGCTTATATAT
>NW_025133929.1:0-1167 GCF_004010195.1 Chiloscyllium plagiosum
ACACTCACTCCATCACTGCCACCCTCACACCCTTACACTCACTCCATCACTGGCACACTGTCACCATCACAATCACTACATCACTGGCACACTGACCACCTCACACTCACTCCATCACCGTCACACTGAACAACTCAAACTCACTCCATCACCGTCACCCTGACCCCCTTACACTCACTACATCACCGTTACCCTGACCCCCTCACACTCACTCCATCACTGCCACCCTCACTACCTCACACTCACTCCATCACCATCACCCTGACCCTCTCACACTCACCCCATCACCGCCACGCTGACCCCGTCACACTCACTCAATCACTGTCACCATGGCCCCCTCACAATCACTCCATTATCGTCACCCTTAACCCCTCATACTCACTCCATCCCCATTACACTTAAACCCTCACACTGAAAGGTCACCGTCACACTTATCCCCTCAGACTGACACCATCACCGTCACACTGACCCCCTGACACTCACTCTATCACTGTTATCCTCATCCCCTCGCACTCACTCCATCACCGTCACACTTCCGTCCTCACACTCACTCCATCCACGTCATCCTGACCCCCACACACTCACTCCATCACTGTCACCCTGACCCTCTCACACTCACTCCATCACCGGCACACTGATCCCCTCACACAACTCCATCACTGTCACCCTGACCACTTCACACTCAATCCATCCTCGACACACTGACCCCCTCCCACTCACTCCATTCCCGTCACCCTGACCCCCACACACTCACTCCATCATCGTCACCCTGACCACCTCACACTCATTCCATCAAAATCACGCTGACCCCCTCACACTCACTCCATCACTGCCACCCTGACCATCTCACACTCATACCATCAGCGGCACCCTTACCCCCTCACACTCACTCCATCGCCGTTACCCTGACACTCACACTCCCACTCCATCACCGTCACCCTGACTCTATCACACTCAATCAATCACCGTCAGACTGACTAACTCAAACTCACTCCATCACCGTCACCCTGACCCCCTCACACTCACTCTATCACCGTCACACTGACCAACTCAAACTCACTCCATCACCCTCACCCTGACCCCCTTACACTCGCTACATCACCGTCACACAGACCAACTCAAACTCAATCCTTCACCGTCACCCTGACCCCCTTACACTCGCTACAT
>NW_025133930.1:0-1167 GCF_004010195.1 Chiloscyllium plagiosum
TATTGTAGAGAATAGCAGTCACTGTGTATATTAAAGAGAACAACAGTCCCTGTCTATATGAAAGAGAATAGCAGCCCCTGTGTATATTATAGAGAACAGCAGTCCCTGTGTGTATTATAGAGAATAGCAGCCCCTGTCAATATGAAAGAGAATAGCAGTCCCTGTGTATGTTATAGAGAATAGCAGTCCCTGTGCGTATGATAGAGAATCGCAGTCCGTGTGTATATTATAGAGAATAGTAGTCCCTGTGTGTATATTATAGAGAATAGCAGTCCCTGTGCGTATTATAGAGAATAGCAGTCCCTGTGTGTATTGCAGAGAATAGTACTCCCTGTGTGTATTACAGAGAACAGCAGTCCCTGTCTATATGATAGAGAATAGCAGTCCCTGTGTATATTATAGGGAATAGCAGTCCCAGCGCGTATTATAGAGAATCGCAGACCCTTGTGTATTACAGAGAACAGCAGTCCCTGTGTATATTATAGAGAATACAGTCCCTGTATGTATGAGAGAGAATACCAGTCCCTGTATGTTTCTTTTGCAGAGAATAGCAGTCCATGTGTGTATTATAGAGAATTGCAATCCCTGTGCATATTATAGAGAATAGTAGTCCTTGTGTGTATTATAGAGAATAACAGTCCCAGTGTATATTATAGAGAATAGCAGTCCCTGTGTATATTATAGAGAATAGCAGTCCCTGTATGTATTATAGAGAATACCGGTCCCTGTGCATATTATACAGAATAGAAGTCCCTGTGTGTATTTTAGAGAACAGCAATCCCTGTGTGTATCATAGCGAATAGTAGTCCCTGTGTATATTATAGAGAATAGCAGTCCCCGTGTGTATCATAGAGAATAGCAGTCCCTGTGTGTGTGATAGAGAATAGCAGTCCCTGTCTGTATTACAGAGAATAGTAGTCCATATGTGTATTATAGAGAACAGCAATCCCTGTGTATATTATAGAGAATTGCAGGCCCTGTGTGTATTACAGAGAATAGCAGTCCCTGTGTGTATTATAGAGACCACCAGTCCCTGTGTGTATTATCGAGAATCGCAGTCCCTGTGTGTCTTATAGAGAATAGTTGTCCCTGTGAATATTACAGTGAATATCAGTCCCTGTGTGTAATATGGAAAATAGCAGTCTCTGTGTGTATTATAGAGAATAA
>NW_025133931.1:0-1167 GCF_004010195.1 Chiloscyllium plagiosum
TCCAATGATACCAAAGTGTATATTCTTCTCTGTGACACCAGCTCCTCGACCACATATTCATCTTCTCCATCCTCCAATTCCTCCACTCACTAGCTCGTGGCACCAAGAGTAATCCAAAATCACTCCCACCAAGCACCTCCTTTTCAATTACTGGCGAACTTCTGATATTCCACATTCTGAATTTTATCCTTTTCCCTTCATATGTCATTAGTTCCACTGTGCACATGACCTCCTGCTGGTCCCGCGCCTCTTTCAGAACATTCTGCACCCTCTCAGAGATATCCTTGATCTAGGCACCAGCGAGGCAACATTCCATTCTGGTTTCTCAATGTTTGTCATAGAAACGTCTGTTTGTGCCTCTGACTTGACAGAGCCTTATCTCAACTGATCACTTGGACCCTGGCGTGCCCCTGTTGTACATTACAGCCAGTCTTGGTGCCAGCAACCTGGCTGTTGATGCCACATTCTCGAAGAGTCCATCACCCCTGACGTTTTCCAAAGCACCACACTTTTTTAAGATGGCAATAGCCACCAGAGGCTCCTGTACTATCCACCTCTTTGTCCAACCTTTCCTGGAGGTGTCCCATCTACATGATTGTATCTGTGGCTTTCCCATCTTCCTGTAAATGCTAGCCGTCACACCCCTCTACCTCCTGTAAATACTTCTTTACCTCTGTTTCTCCAATCGATCCATGGCGACTTGACAGGATTCACAAACAAACAGACTTAGGCATAATCTTCAGTCAATGGAAGCTTTCCCGAACCTCCCACATCTGACAGGAAAGGTTTATCAGTCCACTAAAAGTCATCTTTTCACCTCAATAATTTACAGACCCAGAAAATACCACAGCCCTAGAGCTCTAAAAGACACGTCTCCGGGCTAACGTATTGCCAATGACTTATACTTTTACACCTTAATCAAGAGACAGACCTCAATAAAACACATGGACAAAAATGAACTCGCTCGACTCACTGTTGTAGACTGACACAAAAAAAGGCAGCAAGGTTACAGTTAAAAACCATGCTCTTATCTGCTCCAGTGCTGTGAGTTCTTACACACGTGTTCCTCCAAGGGCAGCTGTGATTTTTGCTGTTTTTTACCCAGATGCACTCCGATGGCCAGAAACACATGGATTCAAAAACCGAAGCAGTAGATGTGCGGATTCA
>NW_025133932.1:0-1167 GCF_004010195.1 Chiloscyllium plagiosum
CCAAAACATCCACATCTTTTCTAGGGTGACCAGTACTGGACACAGTATTCCAAGTGCAGTCGAACCAAAGTTTATAGAGCTGCAACAAGATCTCAGAACTCTTAAACTCAATACCCCTGTTAATGAAAGCCAAAACACAATATGCTTTCTTAACAACCCTGTCCACTTGGGTGGCCATTTTAAGGGATCTATGTATCTGCACCCCAAGATCCCTCTGTTCCTCCACACTGCCAAGAATCCTATCCTTAATCCTGTACTCAGCTTTCAAATTCGACCTTCCAAAATGCATCACCTCGCATTTATCCAGGTTGAACTCCATCTGCCACCTCTCAGCTCATCTCTGCATCCTGTTAATGTCCCGCTGCAGCCTACAATAGCCTTCTATACTGTCAATGACACCTCCAACCTTTGTGTCATCTGCAAACTTGCTGACCCATCCTTCAATCCCCTCATCCAAGTCATTAATAAAAATTACAAACAGTAGAGGAATTCCTATCCCTCAGAGAAAAGAAATTTCATTTCGGAGAGCTGTTGGCAAATCAGAGTCTGGAAACTCTCTCGTATTCTGGGAAAGAACAATGTGCCATTGGATCAGTATTTGGGTCAGTTTTAAGGGGCCAAGCCGACAGAGTCCAGTGAATGTATGTGATTGCAATGATTGGACAGAACAATAGGGGAAGGCAACTTTTAGATTAGATTAGATTACATTACAGTGTGGAAACAGGCCCTTCGGCCCAACAAGTCCACACCGACCCGCCGAAGCACAAACCACCCATACCCCTACATTTACCCCTTACCTAACACTACGGACAATTTAACATGGCCAATTCACCTGACCTGCACAGCTTTGGACTGTGGGAGGAAACCGGAGCACCCGGAGGAAACCCACGCAGACACGGGGAGAATGTGCAAACTCCACACAGTCAGTCGCCTGAGACGGGAATTGAACCCGGGTCTCTGGCGCTGTGAGGCAGCAGTGCTAACCACTGTGCCACCGTGCCGCCCAAACTTAATGCAGGTGAAACTTTGCAGTGGCCTTCTGATGTCCTGAGGATACCTGTAATGAAAGACCCTTGAAACCGTACCTGCCAAAACCTTAAGGAAAGCTGTCAAGCTGACTTTTGTATACACTTTTCCAATGACAGTTAAGTCATGGCAACTGCACAA
>NW_025133933.1:0-1167 GCF_004010195.1 Chiloscyllium plagiosum
GCTAAGATTACAATCACCACTAGACTAACTGTAGGAGAAAGGAAAAAATAGATTTGAAGTTATTAATGAAACAGTCTCTGTGCCTGAGCCCAGACTGTAAGTAATGACACAAAGATAATTGTTGTTCCATGTTATATGAAGTTTAAAGAATCTCTTTCAATGAATCATTGAACTTTTAAAGGACATAGGGAAGAACATGCGCAGTAGATTACTCATAGAAACATGATCATATACCCAAGGTGTTTTGGTTCAATGGCAGTCAATTACTACTGCTCCTCGGATGCTGCCTGTCCTGCTGTGCCTTTTCTAGCACCGCACTCTATCTGCAAACACCATTGTCTTCTAATCCCTAATACCTGCTGAACCCAACTATTGCCCTGCTGTATCTAGGCTCCCATTTGAAGTGAGCTACCTGAGCAAGATCCACCAACACAATCCCTTTCCATCAAGGAATGGGAAACATAAGGTGTCACTGAGAGGTGGGTTGTTGCAAAACCCATAACAGGCTGTGAACTACCACAGAGAGAGGTAGTCTTGTTAAAGTCTTGTTAAACAGTCTTGGTAAACACTGTGGCCTCAATGTAAACCCACTCTGCACAGTATAGGGAAACAAACATTACTGAGGAGCCTCCAAACTACAAACTATTCACTTTAACTCAGTAAGTGAGGACACTATCAACTGGCTTCAGTATTTGCTTTGCTAAATGGGAATATAATAACTATCAGCTGTCGGGAGAAATGGGGATGATTCAATGCCGAGGTTTATATAAGTTAAGTTGTTCCAACACTTACCAGGAACACCAACGAAAGCCAGAATAGTCTCATACACTCTCTCGATCCTTTCCCTGAGAAGATGCATTTCGTTGTTTGTGACACAACCTTTCCCTTCCTGCTGCTGGCAATCTGTTGAAATTGGAGAATTCTCTCGGAGATGGAGCTGACACAGTTCCAGAGACTTTGTTATATTGTGTGGTATATGATGTGACAGCATTGAGATTTGCGTCTGGATTTGAATACCCCAAAGACTGGATTAATCTGATCCTGTTAGGTCTCAAACATTCATTTCCATTTGATTTCAAGCAACAATACTTGAAATATTTCACTCACTATCAATCCCATAAATATCTAAATACTTTTTGATTTTCTTTTCAGTGATGACTTTCATTC
>NW_025133934.1:0-1167 GCF_004010195.1 Chiloscyllium plagiosum
CCCCTATTCACTTTCACCACATGACATGTCCTCTGACACCCTCTCTTTAACTAAAATTCTGCTAGGGTTTCACTCCCGAGTTCATGCTGCTCACAAAATACTTCCCTCCCTTGGCGTTGTTCCCATGTTGATCCAGGTTCCTTTTGTCCCCATCAAGAATTGGACACGTCGCAGCCTCCAACCTCATTGGGAAGGACCCTTCCAGGTTCTCCTCACCACCCCAACTGCTGCTAAAGTCTCTGGGTGTTCCACCTGGGTCTACCTCCATCATTGTAAGGTCACTGCACAAACCCCTCCAAAGGGGGAGATGGAGATGATGGGAATGAAAGGGAACTGAGAGAGAGCAACCAGAAACAGGTGAAGATAAAGCTGTCTCTTTTGAATAGTAATTCTCCTTCTGTTTTAGATATCCGAATCCTTGATTCAGAAATGACCACCACAGTCAAGATCGAGCTTACCCTGCGATATGGGCTTGTCATCGCCAGCATTGCTGCACAAGAAGGGACTGTCTACCCATGTGACCCTGAGCAACCAGAGACTGTGTACCATCTATGCCAAGATGTCCTTGTGTGCCAAGAGACTGATTCCTTCGATGCGTGGGACGTTCCCAAGAATGACTGCTGCAGTGGTCATCTACATCAAGATCAGATAATCATTTACAGAACAAGTCTCAATGGTCTTTACTCTGTGAAGGTGTTGTGTGCCAGTTTGATTTCAGTTGTGCTGTGGGTGACCCTGGTGAGCCTTGTCCCCCTTCAAATAGGTCACGCTGCCAAAGGGGAAAAACAGGAAATGTTATCATTCACAAACAGTTTGTTTCTTCCAGGTCACAACAGAATATTTGGTAGGGATGAAGTGGTTTGTTCTGCTCTACCTTCAGCAAAAGACACCTTGACCCATTTCCCCCTCCCGAATCTCAACGGAGGAGTATGGGACGCTTCTAAAATGTTTACTGGACATAATATTTCTTTTGAATATTACTTATCTCCACCTGCCAGTTGCTTATGGACTTCCCCCAATAAATCCGGAGTAGCCTATCCGAATTGCTACAATGGTATGGGATGGGGGTGCACTTACATAACTGTGACTAAGACTATCCCCTGTGCAATGATCAAATGTACCAGACACCTCTGTTCCCCTGAAGGACCTCGCATCTCATACGTTTGC
>NW_025133935.1:0-1167 GCF_004010195.1 Chiloscyllium plagiosum
GAATTAGAATCGCTACAGTGTGGAAACAGGCTCAGTGGCCCAACAAGACCACAACGATTCTCTGAAGACGAAACCAAACAGACCCATTTTCATATCCTACACTTACCCCTGACTAATGGACCCAACCTACGCATCCCTGAACTCTATGGGCAATTTAACAAGGCCAATGCACGTCTTTGGAGTGTGGGTGGAAACAGAACCACCTGGAAGAAACTCACGCAGACATGGGGAGAATGTGCAAACTCCACACAGACAATCGCCGAAGGATGGAATCGAACTTGGGTCCGTCGCGTTGTGAGGCAGCAGCGCTAACCATGGACCCACGGTGCTGCCTGGTGGAACATGCTTAAGGCTTTTGAGAATCATGACATTTAAGAGGTGTGGCATCATGGACAAATGCTCAGAAGAATGATAATACAAAAATTGAAGTGTTACCACATCCGAAACCAGAGTAGATCATGGGGTAATGGGTGAATGGGTCTCGGTGTGAACTTGGGGATAGACGGTTGAATTGCAATGCAGAAATTGCAGCTCAAAACTGAGAATTCATGTGATACTGTCGATCACAGCTGGACAGAAGGAGAATTGTATTGAATCACAATATGTAACTTTATGCACAGGATAATCCCTCAGTCTATCATTCCCATTAAGCTGATTGCTGTTACAGAGAAGAGTTGGGGGATGTACTAGGGTCAGAAGCATGTACACCTAAAGCTGACGACAATCCATTGAAAGCTACCGCACGTCACCACTGTACTTACATTCCAAACAGCAGGACTAATATCTGATGGACAGGGAGAAATGATTACAAAGCAAACAGATCCGATAGAAGCTCTACAATTCTGCTACATCCAGTCAGAAATGGAGTTGAACTATGAAACAACTGACGATGAAAGAGGACACCACAAATATTATTTAAAAACAACATTGTTCAATGGGATTAATGTATCACTGGTTAGCTCATCATTTATTGCCCAGAGGGTAGTTAACAATCAACCACATTGCTGTGGGTCTGGAGTAACATGTGCCCAGAGCAGGTATGGATGGCAGTTTCCATTCCTTAAGGCCATCAGTGAACCAGATGGATTTGTCCTACAATCAGCAATTGACTCATGATCTCATCGTTAGACTCTTAATCCCAAGCATGTATTGGATTTGAATCCACCT
>NW_025133936.1:0-1167 GCF_004010195.1 Chiloscyllium plagiosum
GAAGTGGAATCCCTGGTCAAGAAGAAGAAGAAGGCTTATGTTAGGACGAAACGTGAAAACTCAGTTAGGGCGCTTGAGGGTTAAAATGAAGTCAGAAAAGACCTAAAAAGAGAGCTCAGAAGAGCCAGTCGGAGACATGAGAATTTGTTGACGGATAGGATCAGGGTTAACCCTAAGGCTTTCCATAGGCATGTCAGGACTAAAAGAATGACAAGAGTTAAATTAGGGCCAATAAAGGATAATAGTGGAAAATTGTGTGTGGAGACAGAGGAGATGGGGAAGCACTAAATAAATATTTTTCGACAGTGTTCACTATAGAAAATGAAAATATTGGCGAGGAAAATACAGAGATACTTGCATCTGGATTAGAAGAGATTGAGTTTCACAAGGAAGAGGTATTAGAAATACTGCAAAGTGTGAAAATATACAAGTCCCCTGGGCAGGATGGGATCGATCCTAGGTTCCTCTGGGAAGGAAGGGAAGAGATTGCCGAGCCTTTTGGCATTGATCTTCAAATCATCATTGTCTACAGGAATAGTGCCTGACGACTGGAGGATCTCAAATGTAGTTCCCTTGTTCAAAAAGGGTAGTACAGACAACCCTGGTAATTACAGACCAGTGAGTCTCACTTCAGTTGTTGGCAAAGTGGTGGAAAAGGTTATAGGAGATAGGATTTATAAATATCTAGAAAATCCTGATCAGGGACAGTCAGCACGGTTTTGTGAAGGGTAGGTTGTGCCTAACGAATCTTACTGAGATTTTTGACAAAGTGACCAAACAGGTAGATTAAAATTAACCCTTTAATGTGGTGTGTATGGATTTCAGCAAGGCGTTCAATAAGGTTCCCCACAGTCGGCTATTATACAAAATGCAGTGGAATGGGATTATGGGAGATATAGCAGTTTGGATCAGTAATTGGCTTGCTGAAAGAAAACAGAGTTGTCATTGATGGAACATGTTCATCTTGGTGTTCAGTTACTAGCAGCATACCGCAAGGGTCGGTGCTGGGTCCACTACTGTTCTTCATTTTTATAACTGACCTGGATGCGGGCTTAGAAGGGTGAGTTAGTAAATTTGCAGACGACACTAAGGTCGGTGGAGTTGTGGATAGTGACGAAGGATGTAATAGGTTGAATAGAGACATAGATAGAATGCAGAGCTGGGCTG
>NW_025133937.1:0-1167 GCF_004010195.1 Chiloscyllium plagiosum
CAGCCCTGTCCATCAGTGTAAAAGACAAGGATGAAGTATCTGCACCATCCTCAGCCAGAAGTATTGAGACGATAATCCAACTTACCCTCCTCGTGATGCCCACAGAATCCCAGATGCCAGTTTTCAACCAATTCGATTCGCTGCACGTGACATGAAGAAACAGCTGAACACAGTAGATATTACAAAGGCAATGGACCCGGACACCATTCCTGCAATAGGAATCAAGATTGTACTGCACGACAAGCCGTGTCGCTGGGGAAGCTAATTCAATCCAGCTCAACTCTGACATCTGCCTGGCCACGTGAAAAGTTCCTCAACTATACCCAGTCCCATAACAAGGGAATGACTACAGTCTGACCATTTACCACGCCCTCGGTCCCGTCGCGATCATCACATTGGTGGGAGTTCTTTTTGACAGAGCTGTCAAGCAACACAGAAATAATGTGCGCAGTGTGGTTTCCGGTAGATCCCCATGTGGAGATGGTGCTGTTGTGCAAATGTCACTGGATTACTGATCCATACCAGGATAATGCTCTGGCAGCTGGTGGAATTTGAAAACAATTAATAAAATATCGAGACATAAAACCTGGTGCCAGTAATATTGACGTTGATTCTAATGTCCATTGTAAACATCTGTCCCTTCCCCAATGTACTTTCAGGAAGTGAATCTCCCGTGCTTCCTAGTCTGGCCTACAAGTATCTCCAGACACACAGACATGTGTTAAACTGTACAATGGTCTCTGAAACGGCCAAGCAAGACACTCAATTGAATCAAATTACTGTGAGTTCTTAAAGGATAAAACCAGACAGAACACCAGCAACAAGTTTTGGAAAAGGGAACGGGAAACACAGTCCTTTCAACCAGACAGATGCTGCCTTCCTAATGTTTAAGAGCTTGTGACAACAATGATAGAGCTTTCCCGCACACTGCACAGAAACATCAGGAAGGGAGCAGGGCATTAGACACTTTTGGCATTTCCTGTTCTAGCTCTTGGAGACATGTTCAATTTTATAACCCTAGTTAATGCATTCTTCAGAAACTCATCAATTCCTGTCTTATGCTGCTCAATGATTGACCGTCCAACCTATGCAATCACATAAGCACTGATTCTGCACTGTCATAAATACAGCACAACCTACATTAGTCCCACTTTCCAATACGCGGCA
>NW_025133938.1:0-1167 GCF_004010195.1 Chiloscyllium plagiosum
GTCACCATCTCACAACAACATCCCTGTACACATCATGGTCACCATCTTGCAACAACATCCACTTTACGCATCATGGTCACCATCGTACAACAACATCCCTGCACACAGCATGGTCACCATCTCGCAACAACATCCCTGCACACAGCATGGTCACCATCTCGCAACAACATCTCTGTACACATCATGGTCACCATCTCACAACAACATCACTGCACACATCATGGATATCAACCTGCAAACATCCCTGTACACATCATGGTCACCATCTCACAACAACATCCATGTACACATCATGGTCACCATCTCACAAACACATCACTGTACACATCATGGTCATCATCACGCAACAACATCCCTGCACACATCACATTCACCATCTCGCAACAACATCCCTGCACACATCATGTTCACCATCTCACAACAACAACCCTGCACACATCATGTTCACCATCTCAAAATCACTTCCCTGTACATATCATGATCACCATCGCGCACCAACATCTCTGCACACATCATGGAAACCATCTCGCAACAACATCCCTGTACACATCATGGTCACCATCTTGCAACAACATCACTGTACATATCATGGTCACCATCTCACAACAACATCACTGCACACATCATGGTTATCAACCCGCAAACATCCCTGTACACATCATGGTCATCATCACGCACCATCATCCCTGCACACATCATGGTCACCATCTCGCAACAACATCCCTGTACACATCATAGTCACCATCTCACAACAACATCCCTGCGTGCATCATGGTCACCATCTTGCAAACACGTCCCTGTACACATCATGGTCACCATCACACAAAAACATTGCTGTACACATCATGGTCACCATCTCACAACAACATCCCTGCACACATCATTGTCACCATCTGACAACAACATCCCTGCACACGTCATGGTCACCATCTCACAACAACGTCCCCGCACACATCGTGGTCACCATCGCGCAACAACATCCCTGTATTCATCATGGTCACCATCTCACATCAACGTCCCTGCATACATCATGGTCACCATCTCATAAACAAATCCCTGTACACATCATGGTCACCATCACGCAATAACATCCCTGCACACATCATGGTTTTCATCCCACAAACACATCGCTCTACACATCATGGTCACTATTGCGCAACAACATCC
>NW_025133939.1:0-1167 GCF_004010195.1 Chiloscyllium plagiosum
TCCTGCACTGAAAGTCTCGTTATCCGCAATCCCTACAGCAGCCATAATACCTTCATGCTAAAACAGTTAACTATTCCCACCAGATTGTGACCCCCATGAAGAACATGGGTGTGTCTTCTCGGCGATGGAAAATGCCTCCTTGAGACTTGGCACAAATCATTTGGCTTCCCTTCTCATTGCCAGCAAACTATGTTAAAGTAGCACACGTTCTACAAACAATGGAACCATGATTAACATCATGGAGTCCTGTATCAGTGCAGTCTCGGTTTCATTGGTTTGTCATGTTAGAATATCAATGATCCCCTCTTGATCCTGTATAACTGTCTCGTGGGGATGAATAGCCTCCTCCTGGTCTCATGGAACAGGTTTAAGGTTCTGATTGGGTTCTGCTTGCTCCTGTTTAACAGCTCGATGCACTGAACAGACCACTCTTCTTCCTGTGTAACAGGCAGGAGTATTGAATGTGCGTCACTCTTCCTGTTCCTGAATGCTAGTTCATACCCGTGTGCAACCAGCTTAAGATGCTGACCTCCTCTTTTAACTGTGGAAATGCGCAGTGTCTGGCCGTGCTTTTACATAAATGTTACCGACTCTTTATAAGCACAAACCGGAATGCTGTCCTGGTCTTGCTGCACATGGACACAAAATGGTTCAGGAGCTGATGTGGGACAAAATGTTCTGAACATTGTTGGATTGTTGGTGACTCACCTCAAACCTCATTATTTGTGTTCTGAAAGACCTCGTCCAGTGGGAAGGTTCCACCTTATTTAGCTTAAATAAGTACGTGGTCCCGATGCCATCCTCAGTCAAATACTGCTTTGGTATCAAAGCTATTCGTTCTTTCCTGAGCCCGTATTCGCCTCTTGTTCATATCAATAGATGACAGTGTATGTGTAGGGAGTGCTTTCCTCCCACAGAAGGTAATCACTGTCAGGAAATATCTGGGCTAGAGAGCTAGGGGAGCTATATCACTGAAATCATTTAAAGAGGAGGTAGATGGATTTTTGACCTGTCAAAGAGCTAGCGGGTGAAGAATTGGACATTAAAGAGGAGTTACTGTCAACAGTAGATCAGCCATGATGTTATGCAGTGGCTTGATCATCCGAATTACCTGATCATGTTCATTTTGTCCTTATATTCAGTAATTGCAAAGTTAATGGCTGTAAT
>NW_025133940.1:0-1167 GCF_004010195.1 Chiloscyllium plagiosum
GCTTCCAGTGTCTCCAGTCCTTTTTTTTTTTGAAATTGTGTGGAGTGAATCTCATTGTCTGAAAATTGGGATATCTGCTGCTGGGGTCGACAGGAAGAGGCCGGAATGAATCATCTGCTTAGCCCTTCTGGATAAAGATTGTTACAAATGCAGCAGTTCTGTTTCTTTTTTTTCCCATGATGTGCTGCACTCTCGCATAACTTGGGACTTCATTGTTGGAGAGGAGCCTCTACCTCCAACAGTCTCTTTCATTGTCCACTATCAGTTATGTCTACATGCAGCAGAACTACAGAGTTCGATCTCAAACATTGTTTGAACGATCACTGAGCCCTGTTCATCACTTATTGCTGATGCTGTTTCGCATGCAATTTGTTTTGTTTTAAAGCTGAAGACAATAAGAGCTCCTCCAATTTGTCCACTCCCGTAAAGATCTGGATGGTGCGAGTCCCACCATGTACTTCTGCACCCTTCATTGATTCAGGGTGGATCCCTAGCTTGATGGTTACTATGGTGTGGGAGGTATGCCGGGCCGATAGCTTGTAGACTGTTTGAGTTGTTCTGAGTATGAATCTGCAGGGGGCGATGGCCCTCTGCACCATATGGTCCCCTCTTCATTTGTTAGTCGATCTGCTCACAGTCTGTCCCATTCAGCACACGGGTTTCTACATAAGATGGTGGTGGGTCTTGGACCTTCCTCCCCATAAGGACTGTGCAGTGACCACACTTGCCAATATATTAAATGGAAAGGTGTAGCTGCAGCTGGCAGATTGCTGACGATGTGGTCAATTATATATTTCCCTTCTATTTATTCCCTGATACCCTGATGCAGAGCTGTCTCGCAGCCACCAGATCCAGCATCAATGCTGAGCACTATAGTGACTATGTACTATTAGATATTAGTTGCCTCCCTCTGCTTAGCTTTGCCATGTTAGTGGGACAAAACCTAACAGCATGGATTGCGATGTTGCCAGGACAAGTACATGTTCACAGAAGTCTGATTTGTCTGTGGGAAATATACGGCACGTCACTTTTACATTTTGTACAATGAAGAGATAATATTTTACTTCTTGCATATTTTAAAACAAGCCAAGCAGCATTGTTGTTCAGTTGAAAGCAATTCAAGTGAACAATAACTCAATTACCCGAGTACACAACTAAATCTTGCAT
>NW_025133941.1:0-1167 GCF_004010195.1 Chiloscyllium plagiosum
TATGCTCTCCCCTGTCTGTATCCCAATGCAGACACACTGTCGTCCGCTGTCTGTATCCCATTGCATACTTTCTACCCTCCCTCTGTGTATATCCCATTGCAGACGCTATGCTCTCCCCTGTCTGTATCCCAATGCTGACGCACTGTCGTCCGCTGTCTGTATCCCATTGCAGACGCTCTGCCCTTCCCCTCTCTGTATCCCAATGCAGACGCAATGCCCTCCGCTGTCTGTATCCCACTGCAGACGCCCTGCCTCTCCTGTCTGTATTCGATTGCAGGCGCACTGCCCTCAGCCGTCTGTATCCCATTGTAGACGCTCTGCCCTCCCCCTGTCTGTATACCATTGCAGACGCACAGCCGTCCGCTGTCTGTACCCCATTGCAGACGCACTGCCCTCCGCTGTCTGTATCCCATTGCAGACGGACTGCCCTACCACTGTCTGTCTCCTATTGCAGATACTCTGCCCTGCCCCGTCTGTATCCTATTGCAGGTGATCTGCCCTCCCCCGTCTGTATCCCATCGCAGACGCTCTGCCCTCCCCGTCTGTATCCCATTGCAGATGCTCTCCCCTCCCCTCTCTGTATCCCATTGCAGACTCTCTGCCTCACCCTCTCTGTGCGCCATTGCAGACGGTCTGCCCTCCCCCCGTCTGTATCCCATTGCAGATGCTCTGCCCTCACCCATCTGTATCCCACTGCAGACGGTTTGCCTCCTCTGTCTGTATCCCATTGCAGACGCTCTGTTCTCCCTCTGTCTGTATCTCATTGCAAATGATCTGTCCTCTCTCAGTCTGTATCCCATTGCAGAAGCACTGTCCTCCCCCGTCTGTACCTCACTGCAGACGCTGTGCTTCCCCTGTCTGTATTTGATTGCAGGCGCACTGCCCTCAGCCGTCTGTATCCCATTGTAGATGCTCTCCCCTCCCCTGCCTGTATCCCATTGCAGACGCACTGCCCTCCCCTGTTTGCATCCCATTGCCGACACTCTGCCTCCCCTGGCTGCATCCCATTGCAAACTCTCTTCCATCCCCCAGTCTGTATCCCATTGCAGACGTGCATCCATCCCCCAGTCTATATCCCATTACAGACGCTCTTCCCTCCCCCTGTCTGTATCCCATTACAGACGTGCATCCCTTCCCAGTCTGTATCCCATTGCAGACGCTCTGCCC
>NW_025133942.1:0-1167 GCF_004010195.1 Chiloscyllium plagiosum
TTCATCAGGAATGTCCAAACATCGATTCTCCTGATTCTCGGAAGCTGCCTGACCGGTCGTGCTTTTCCAGTGCCACACTTTTTTTTCGCTCTGATCTCCAGCATCTGCAGTGATCACTTTCTCCTCTTAGAATTAGTCTGTATGGATTTCAATTGCAACAGAACAGGATGAATGTTTTCAGCCCCTGGACACTGATATACAGTGACAGGAGGAGGCTGATCAGCCCCTCGAGCCTATAAAACTGTACCCAGAGTAGATCACGCAGCAACAGGATCAGTCTTACACAGCAACAGGATCAGTCTATTCAGTTACTTGAAGTCCGTAACACAGGAAATCGAAGTGACCACAAACGGACTGGACTCTGGGGTATACTGGAATGACACGAGGCCATTTAGCTCCTCAAACCTGCCCTTCCCTTCAGTAACGTCAGGGCTGATCTGGTCTCGCCTGCAATTTATCTTTCATGCCCAATTCCTTGTAGCCCTTGAATCTCTGAAGTGTCAAAATCCATTGACACCCACTCCCACCACCTTCCCAATTATTTCTGTAATGCAGCTGTCTGGGACAGAGAGTCCCCAACAGTCTCTACCCTCTGAGAGAAGGAAATACTCCCCAAACATATACCTTGTCCTATTGACATAAACAAAAGATACGAACTCAGCGTCAGAGTGGCTGGCCCTGACATTACAGCAGGCTTTGCTGGAGAAAGGTGTCAAGGAGTCTTAATAAGGTTGAACTGAATGGGATCATGTAAACTCCCCACTGGGTCATTCAGAAAACAATGTGGTTGGTGGACAGCAATCCTCTTCGTCCCTGGATAGCTCTATGGGCGATCCTTTGGGTAGCTTCTTCGGCACAAACACCTTCAGCTGTTTCATCAATATCTTTCCCTCCATCATTCGATCAGAAGTGAAGATGTTCTGTAGAAATCACATAGAACTTCAAAACCTGAACAACATCAAAAAGAAGAGGCCATTCAGCCCCTCCAAATGGTGATACTGAAACAAGAGGATGCCTTTGATGCTGCAACATGACAAACAAATGACACAGAGACTGCACAAACCTACTGCTCCATGTTGTTCCTCCTGGCTCCATTGCTAATGGTACACACGTGGTAAGTTAACATGGTTTGCCGACCGTGAGGAGGGAAACTGAATGATTTGTACC
>NW_025133943.1:0-1167 GCF_004010195.1 Chiloscyllium plagiosum
CCACGGCCCGACAACTCTCCCACTGTACATTAAACCATCACGGCCTGACTTACCTCCCACTGTACCGTAACCATCACGGCCCGACATACCTCCCACTGTACAGTAAACACCACGGCCCGACATAACTCCCACTGTACAGTAACCATCACGGTCCAACTACTTCCCACTGTACAGTAACGATCACGGCCCGACATCTCTCCCACTGTACAGTAAACATCACGGCCCGGCATACCTCCCACAGTACAGTATTCATCACACACCCACATACCTCCAACTGTACAGTAACTGCCACGGCCAGACATACCTCCCACTGTACAGTAACCATCACAGCCCGACATATTCCCCCCCTCCCACTGTACAGTAAACACCACGGCCCGACATAACTCCCACTGTACAGTAACCATCATGGTCCAACTACCTCCCACTGTACCGTAACCATCACGGCCCGACATACCTCCCACTGTACAGTAAACACCACGGCCCGACATAACTCCCACTGTACAGTAACCATCACGGTCCAACTACTTCCCACTGTACAGTAACGATCACGGCCCGACATCTCTCCCACTGTACAGTAAACATCACGGCCCGGCATACCTCCCACAGTACAGTACCCATCACACACCCACATACCTCCAACTGTACAGTAACTGTCACGGCCAGATATACCTCCCACTGTAGAGTAACCATCACAGCCCGACATACCCCCCCCTCCCCCCACTGTACAGTAACCATCACGGCCCGACATACCTCCCACTGTACAGTAACCATCACGGCCCGACATACCTCCCACTGTACAGTAAACCTCACGGCCCGACATACACCCAAGGTACAGTAACCATCACGGCCCGACATACCCCCCCACTGTACAGTAACCATCATGGCCCGACATACCCCCCACTGTACAGTAACCGTTACGGCACGACATACCACACATTGTCTCGTAACCATCCCGGCCCGACATACCTCCCACTGTACAGTAACCATCACGACCTCACATAGCTCCCACTGTACAGTAACCATCACTGCTCGACATACCTCCCACTGTACAGTAACCGTCACGGCCCGAGATACCTCCCACTGTACAGTAACTGTCACGGCCCGACATACCGTCCACTGTACAGTAACCATCATGGCCCGAGATACCTCCCACTGTACAGTAACTGT
>NW_025133944.1:0-1167 GCF_004010195.1 Chiloscyllium plagiosum
CTGTGTCCCCGGGATATTAGCCAGCGGTTCTGGGTTACTAGTTCTGGTAACACTACAGCAACACCAATACCTCCTCTGTTTGGAGTTAAGTGTAAGCTAGACATGTTAAGGACTGCAGATTTCCTTCCCTTAATGATGTTAATGAACCTGATGGGTATCCTACAAGGATCAGTAATAGTTTCATGGCAACGTTATTGGATGTAGAGCAATATTGCAAATTTATAATTATATTAAATGCTATTAAATATAAAATTGCATCAGCTACCCTGATATAATTTAAATCCCGTGTTTCTGGATTACTGATCCAGTGAATTAACTCTTACATCACCACCTTCCACTGAAGATTGGACCTTTGTATAGCACTGGGTGGGAGACCTTAATGCTAGTTAATGCTTGCTCAGTTAAGGAAGACTACACAACGTTCAGTGGGTTTACTCGGGGCAAGTTTGTGAGAAGTGTGTCAAATTATCCAGAATGGTTGGTTGATGTCAGAACTGTCTCACGCCATGGGCAGACATGTCCCAGGATTACGATCAACATGAGACTCTGCATGGGTTGCATAAGCAGAGGCTGGGTTAGAAGCAACTCAGGAACCCAAAATCACGGCCTTAGCTTTGTGGAGAGATGACACGATACAATTCTATTCCTGTTCACAAATTTGCTGAATAGTTTTAAGCTCAGCCCAATCCAATGCGTCGGAGCAAATTACTGCAGATGCTGGAATCTATACTGAATACAGAAAATACAGGATCTGCAGCAATTTCCAATCCAGCTAGCGTTTGATGGAAGATGGAGCAGGTAAAGGTTTTGGTCAAAGTGTTGCAGGGCAATGCTGATAACGCTCACACCAGACCACCAGCTGCAGTTGGCAGAACAGAAACTTTTCTTCATTCACTAGCTGCTAGTGTCTTTCACACTGACAATTACTAATGTCTCTCTCTCTCTCTCTCCCTTAAAGGCCTTCCAACATCGCTCCCCTCACAAAACAATCTCCTTGGAAGGATTTTCAATCTGAAAACCCAAAATAACCATTACATTTCACAGAATATTCAACCCATCAAGATCTTAGAAGGAGCAAGCAAATCCACACTTCATTCCTTCATATTTTATATTCTTCTGATCTACAGTCAATATTAAAGCTCACTATTGAATCTCACTATTGAATCT
>NW_025133945.1:0-1167 GCF_004010195.1 Chiloscyllium plagiosum
CATCAATTGTCAGGGAAAAAAATATCTGGTTCCCTTGGGGGATGGAAATTGTCCTTAATTGGACATGGCTATAGGAGGCAGTTTCTAAGTTGACTGCTTCCATAAATATCAATGCTGATTAGATTAAATTTGCTACAGTGTGGAAACAGGCCCTTCAGCTCAACAAGTCCACATCGACCCTCTGAAGAGTAACCCAATCAGACCCATTTCCCTCTGACTAATGCACCTAATACTATGGGCAATTTAGCATGGCCAATTCACCTGCTCTGCACGTCTTTGGACTGTGGGAGGCAACCCATGCAGAATGTGCAAACTCCAAACAGACAGTCACCAGAGGCTGGAGTTGAACCTGGGACCCTGGTGCTGTAAAGCAGCAGTGCTAACAACTGAGCCACCGTGATGTCCAATCACACCCACCTAGGAGTTCCAGACCTAGAATATATGTCAGGATCACAACCCAACGAGGGAATATCCAACCCTGCTTCTCATTGGCTTCCAATGAAAACTGACAGGAGAGTGAAATTTAAACAATGGAAAATTGTGCACTCAGAGCATCCTGCTGGTTAATGCATGGTAACAGTCCATCCATGTGAGAGCTGTTTACATCTTGCCAGGTCCTTAAGACTACCTGGTTGACATCAATGTGGGGCATGGTGGCTCAATGATTAGCACTGCAGCCTCACAGCACCAGGGATCCAGGTTTGATCCCAGCCTCTGGTGACTGTCTGTGTGGGTTTGCACGTTCTCCCCATGTCTGCGTGGGTTTCCTCTGGGTGCTCTGGTTTCCTCCCACAGTCCAAAGATATGTAGGTTAGGTGAATTGGCGTGCTAAATTACCCATTGTGTTAGGTGCATTAGTCAGAGGGAAATGGGTCTGGGTGGGTTACCCTTCGGAGGGTCGGTTGGGCCAAAGGGCCTGTTTACACACTGTAGGTAATCTAATCACATTTACTAAATACTTCTACAGCTCTCAAAGTGACTGTCTTGTTGGTTTCCTGATTCCTTGTTGATAGAGGGCATGTCCCTTTATCTCCATCTCCTGTACAAAGGCTCCAGCACTTAAAAGAAGAATGATGAAGCCTTGTCCCTGCCACACCGTGTCTTTCTTGTATCTTTCCCAGGGCTGTTGCACATCCAGCATGAGTTCCTGCACCTGCTATCCTCAAA
>NW_025133946.1:0-1167 GCF_004010195.1 Chiloscyllium plagiosum
GATTTTCACAGCATAATGTTCAACCAAAACTTACTTTCTCAGTGAGAGAGGCAAATTAATATAGAATAAAGCTACAACTGGTACTTCATAATAACCAATGAGATGTAACATCTTCAGCAGAAACAAAATAGTCCGAAACAAAAACAAATCATTTCTGCTAGAATCATTTTCTGAAAACTATATTTTTGGTTTGTGATATTTAGAATCTGTCTTCATATTTTCAGTTCTACAATATTTAACGAATATTCAAGTTCACGTAATTCCTCCACTCAATCAGCAAATGTGATAGTCTGAGATGATATTCGTCAATGTTAGGTATAGTTTATTATTTTAAATGAAATTGAGCTGGGACCTGCTCTCATCCTAGGCCAGAATGATTCTGCACCTGAGGCCACGACTTAGTGTGGCTGATTTTACTTCCTTTAACCAATTATTTCATTCGTCCAACAAGTTGGGGTGAAAGGTGTGAAACTGATCTTTGGCAGCCACATGAAAATATGAGGAATTTGCAAGCAAATTTGTGCTGATTTTAAATGGTCCAGAGTCTAAGGAGAAGACATTTTTTAAAAAAAAAATAGGATCGTTATGTCGTCTTCGTCCATATTAAACTGATTGAAGTTAAACAGGTTTGGATTTCATAGAAGCATAAAAATGTGGTTAGTTAGAAGTTGACAGTAGAGCTGACTTGGTCCGTAAGAAGAACGGGTGGGTTAATATTTCATTAGTACTACCATTTATTCATGAAATTGGTTTTTCATAATCACTGGTAGTTACCTGAATCCCTCAAAAGAAATCGTCCTAAATTTCCAAAATGCAAAATAAATTCGAAACAGTCCTTATGTTGAGCTCCAGAAATAAAAAACAAACAAACATTCAATCACCATCAACCAAAGGTGCATTAAAACTAGATCACAAACAGTTAACCTTTCTGAAAACTGCAAGGAGTCACACGCACGGACACACCCACACACACACGCACACTTATTTGAGAAGAGCGATCATTCTTTTAGTATGGGGGAGCACTTTATCCATGCTATCATCTTCATCCAGGGACTACCCTTCAGATCCTGACAATTATTCCATCTGCAATTAATTCCAACCGTCCCGTGCTGCTACCGGTCAGGCCTTCCTCTGAACACGCTTTTCTACCGCATTTTGCCCCTTCTA
>NW_025133947.1:0-1167 GCF_004010195.1 Chiloscyllium plagiosum
CCTCCTCATGCAACCTGGCTTGCTGTATTCCTCTCCCTCCTCATGCTGCCTGCCTTGCTGTGTCCCTCTCCCTCCCGATGCTGCCTGCCTTACTGTGTTCCACTTCCTCCTGATGCTGCCTGCTTGCTGTTTTCCTCTCATTCCTGATGCTGCCTGGCTTGCTGTGTTCCTCTGACTCCTGATGCTGCCTGCATTGATGTGTTCTCCACCTCCTGATGCTACCTGGCTTGCTCTGTTCCTCTCCCTCCTGATGCTGCCTGCCTTGCTGTGTCCCTCTCACTCCTGTTGCTGCCTGTCTAGCTGTGTTTCTCTCCCTCCTGATGCTGCCTGCCTTGTTGTATTCCTCTCCCTCCTGATGCTGCCTGCCTTGCGGTGTTCCTCTCCCTCCTGATGCTGCCTGCCTTGCTGTGTCCCTCTCACTCCTGATGCTGCCTGACTTGCTGTGTTCCCCCTGCCTCCTGATGCTGCCTGGCTTGTTGTGTTCCCCCAGCCTCCTGATGCTGCCTGGCTTCTGGGCTTCTCCACCTCCTGATGCTGCCTGGCTTGCTGTGTTCCTCTCTCTCCTGATGCTGCCTGCCTTGCTGTATTCCTCTCCCTCCAGAAGCTGCCTGACTGGCTGTGTTCCTCTCCCTCCTGATGCTACCTGTCTTGCTGTATCCCTCTCACTCCTGATGCTGCCTGGCTTGCTGTGTTCCCCCTGCCTCCTGATGCTACCTGCCTTGCTGTGTTCCTCTCCCTCGTGATGCTGCCTGCCTTGCTGTGTCCCACTCCCTCCAGATGCTGCCTGGCTTGCTATGTTCCTCTCACTCCTGATGCTGCCTGCCTTGCTGTGTTCCACTTCCTCCTGATCCTGCCTGCCTTGCTGTTTTCCTCTCATTCCTGATGCTGCCTGCCTTGCTGTTTTCCTCTCATTCCTGATGCAGCCTGGCTTGCTGTGTTCTCCACCTCCTGATGCTGCCTGGCTTACTGTGTTCTCCACCTCCTAATGCTGCCTGCCTTGCTGTGTTCCACTTCCTCCTGATGCTGCCTGCTTGCTGTTTTCCGCTCATTCCTGATGCTGCCTGGCTTGCTGTGTTCTGCACCTCCTGATGCTGCCTGCCTTGCTGTGTCCCACCCCCTCCTAATGCTGCCTGCCTTGCTGTGTTCCACTTCCTCGTGATGCTGCCT
>NW_025133948.1:0-1167 GCF_004010195.1 Chiloscyllium plagiosum
ACCTCACTTTCTCCTCTACACCTATACAGTGCATTCAAAAAGAATGGGTACCCAATGAACATAGTCCGTCGATTTCTCAGCACAAACCCAAGCAAGTAGACAAAACGCGTCCAGAAACCCTAGCCACTCTCCCCTATATCAAAGACATCTCAGAAATGACTGCCAGACTACTCAGACCCCTTGGCATCATGGTAGCCCACAAACCCACCAACACACTAAAACAGCAGCTAATGAACTTGAAAGACCCTATACAGACAACAAGCAAAACTAATATCATTTACAAAATACTGTACAAGAACACTACATTGGACAAACAGACAGAAAACTAGCCAGAAGGATGAATCAACATCAACTAGCCACACAGCGACATGACCCTCTCTCACTAGTATCCTTACATACAGATAATGAAGGACACCACTTTGACTGGGACACCACATCCATCCTAGAACATGCCAAATAGAGGCACACATGAGAATTCCTAGAAGCATGGCATTCCAACTGGAACTCTATCAACAAACACATTGACTTGGACCCCATTTACCACCCCCTGAGAAGAAGAACATGAAATGACATCACCATTGGAAATGACGTCACCACAGGAAATGAAATCACCATGCCAAGGAAACCCAAACATATAAATCAAAAACAGGAAACAAGGAAACCCAAACATATAAATCAAAAACAGGAAACACCAGCAGTGCTTCATCCAAAGGCTCACTGAAGATGTTACCTAGTATGGTGACGAAACGTCTGAAAATGAACCTTCCAGCTCAGCGAGCAAGCCTACATCCAGAAGGTAGATAGCTGACAGATTTTCCCCATGGTAGAGAAGTCTAAAACTAGAGAGAAAAGGTTTAAGGTGAGAGGCAGTGATAGAAACTTTCTTTCACACAGAGGATGGTGTGTATCTGGAACAGGATGCCAGAGGTCGTGGTACAGGCAAATAGAACTGAGGATGGAGCTCCTGTCACTAAGTTGGATTCAGACTTCACCAAGTCCCACCACTACACATGGTAGATCATCGTTTTCATCATTACCACAGGCACAAGTTTCATTTTAACACGAAATACTGAAGGAATGTGTGTGTGTGTGAGATAGTGTATATTTAAGAGTGTGTGAGAGAGAATGTGTGAGTGTGTGTGAGAGAGTGTGTGTGTGAGAGTGTGT
>NW_025133949.1:0-1167 GCF_004010195.1 Chiloscyllium plagiosum
GGATCAACCCAAACGTATGCCATAGCCCACTGGCATTTACACCGATTCCTCTCCAGTTTCTCAGTTTTATACCTGGGATTTCTCGAGCTTTCTGGTCTGCAAATGTCCCAGTGTCTGTGTTGTCACAGCTGCCTGTACACAGACGTGCAAACTGTTCATGGTTGGTTCCCAACTTTCTTGGTGATGTTATTCCCATGTATTTTTACATTCAAGGGGCAAGTTTGCTTTCTAGATTATTTGTTATTGTTCCTAATCCCCATTCGGAAGAAAAATTATTCATCTCTCAATAATGTCAACAGCTTTCTCAATTTTGGACTTTGTTTTGTTTCTAAACTCTTCGCCAGGGTAGGATTGACTGGCACGAGGGGTCATACTTTTAAGATATTGGCAGAAAGGTATAGACAGAGCATCAAATGTAGGTAATTTGCACAGAGAAAGGCGAGCGCATGGAATACGTTGCCAACGGTGGTGGTGAGTCATTAGGGACATTTAAGTAACTGCTGGATATGCACACGGATAGCAGTGAATTGAGGCGTGTACAGGTTGTTTAATTTTACGTTTGGATATATCCTAGGCAAAACATTATGGGCCAAAGGGCTCGTTCTGTGCTGTACGTTTCTATGTTCATATGTTTTAACATTTTGACTCTTCCACATCAGGCTGAGGCATAAAATTTTTGCTACCTTCCCCCCCTCCCCTCTGACTTATCGCCTCCATCCCCACCCCCATTCATCCATTCTACTCTTTGGTAACTTGCCACCAGCCCCACATCTCAACCCCACCCCCGCCCCAATTTAGCTCTCCACCCTGGAGAGATGAAGGTGGGAGAGGAGGGCGGAACAGATAGGTGGGAAATTCGAAGCAAATGTCAAGAAGGTGGTGCCAAGGTGGCGGGTCGGGACAGGGACAACGGGGGTTTTGGGGAAGCGGAGGGGGTGAATGAGAAAACTGGTGAAATCCACATTGTTCCCGTTTGGTTGCAGGGTCCCATGGCGGAATATGAGGCATTCTTCCTCCAGGTGTGGGCGGTAAGGGTTTTGTGATGGAGGTGGCCTAGGACCTGCATATCATTGGCAGAGAAGAAAGGGGAGTTGACGTGTTCTGCGACGGGTTGGCAGGATTGGTTGGTGCAGCTGTGTCAGAGATGTTCTCTGAAACGATCCGCAA
>NW_025133950.1:0-1167 GCF_004010195.1 Chiloscyllium plagiosum
TCTGCCTCAACCACTTCTCATTCCATATGCATATCAGCCCCTGAGTTAAAAAAATGTTCCTCAGATTCCCTTTTATTGTGTCCCCTCTGACCTTAAACTGATGCTCTCTAGTCTGTGATTGCCCAATCCTGGGAAAAAAGACTGTGTGCATTCACTCTATCCATGGCTGACATGATCTTATAAACTACAATATGATCCTCATCATCCTCCTGCACACAAAAGTAAAAAGTCCTAGATTGTCCAACGTCTTTCTATAACTCAGACCATTGAGACCTTGGCAACATCATTGTATTTTTTTTTCTGCACTCTTTCCAGTTTAATAACATCCTTCCTATAGCAAAGTGAACAAAACTGAACATAACACACAAAAGTAAAAAGTCCTAGATTGTCCAACGTCTTTCTATAACACAGACCATTGAGACCTTGGCAACATCATTGTATTTTTTTTTTCTGCACTCTTTCCAGTTTAATAACATCCTTCCTATAGCAAAGTGAACAAAACTCAACATAACGCTACCAATATGGCCTCACCAGCATCCTGTATAACTGCAACATAACTCCCTAATTTTCGATACTCAGTGATATAAACCAATTAAGGTCACTGTGCCAGAAGCTTTCTTCAATGTCTACAGCTGAATCAACTTTCAGAGAACCATGCACCTGAATTCCAAGGTCCCTCTGTTCCACTACACTCCTTAGGACCCAACGATTCACGATTAAACTCCAAACTTGATTTGACTTTCTAAAATGCAAGAACTTATACTGATCTATATTAAAATTTATTTGCTATTTCTCAGCCCACTTCTCCAGCTGATCAAGATACTGCTGTAATTTCTGAAATTTTTGATAACCCTCTTCAGTCTCCATGATGCCGCCTGTTTTAGTGCCGTCTTCAAACTTACAAATCATGCCTGTACATTCTCATCTAAATCATAGGTATATGTAATATGTAGTGGTCCCAGCATCAACCCCTGAGGCATTCCACTATTCCAGTCTGACCAGCATGTTTCCACTATTACTCTCTGCTTCCTACCCTCAAGGCAATTTTGTACCTAATTTGCCAGTTCCCCTCAATTCCATGCGACCTAACCTTCCAGAGCGGCATACCACGTGGAACCTTATTGAAGGCCTTATTGGAATCCTTCCAGACTACGTATACCACCCGGA
>NW_025133951.1:0-1167 GCF_004010195.1 Chiloscyllium plagiosum
CTGCTGGCACGGTGGCTCAGTAGCTAACACTGCCGATTCACAGCGCCAGGGTCCCAGGTTAGATTCCAGCCTTGAGCAACTATCTGTGTGGAGTTTGCACATTCCCCAATTGTCTGCATGAGTTTTCTCCGAGTGCTCCGGTTTCCTCCCACAGTCCGAAGGCGTTCATGTCAGGTGAATTTGCCATGCTAAATTGTCCATTATGTTCGGTGCATTAGTCAGAGGGAAATGTGTCTGGGTGGGTCACTCTTCGGAGGGTCGGTGTGGACTGGTTGGGCCAAAGTGCCTGTTTCCACCGTGTAGGGAATCTAATCTGCTCAGTTTGGATTCAATGGCTGAATAGCCTCCTTCCACACTGTAGGGATTCTATGATGACAAACTGGAGATGCCTGGGCTGAGGAAGCTACGCTGAAGAGCTCCTGCAGATGTCAAACGGCTGAGATGATTGATGCCCACCAATGATAATTATCTTCCCTGGTGCCATGAATAACTCCAAAAAGTGTAGACGTCTTAGTTAATTCTCATTAAGTGCGATTTACCAGGAGGAGATTTATCAGGATGCTGCCTGGACAGGAGGGCAGGTCTTATGAAGAAACCATGAGGGAGCGAGGGCTTTTCTCACTGGAGATGTACAAGATAATGAGAAGCATAAGAAGTGAATAGCCAGAAGCATTGTCCCAGTGCAGAAATGTCTGTGACTAACTTGCATAATTTTAAGGCAATTGGTGGAAGGTTTAGGGGAGATATCAGTTATGGAGCTTTTACAGAGAGTGGAGGGTGTGTCTAATGCACTGCCAGTAGTGGTAGTAGAGTCAACTACGTGAGGGAAACTTAAGAGACTCTTGACAGGCATATGGAAGCCTGTAGGTTCGTCTGATCTTAAAGTAGGATAAACGGCACAACGTCGAGGGCGGAAGATCCTAACTGCATGCATTCATGTAGAACTCTGAGCTCAAAAACTGCACGAATTCATGTAAAACTGTGGTATCTCATTTTTTAGATTAGAATCAAACTTAACATCATGGCATAGTCAGAGAACACAGGGGGCAACACCTTCACGATATTGTCTAGCTATCACCATTGTTAACAGCTAACCTGAGAATGCAACTTTACAAAAATAGGTCTTGTGATTTACATAGGAATGAAGTGAAACTATCATGGTATTCT
>NW_025133952.1:0-1167 GCF_004010195.1 Chiloscyllium plagiosum
GATCTACTGAGCTTTTCCAGCAATTTGTTTTTGATTCCGGTTTACAGCATATGCAGTTCTTTCATCTTTTACCTATATAGACGTCAACCATTCTGCCGTCATCAATTCTCTTCATCACCTCTTCACAAAACTCAATCAAGTTAGTGAGACACAATTTCACACACACAAAGTCACACTGACTATCCCTAATCAGTCCTTGCCTTTCCAAATACATATAAATCTTGTCCCTCAGAAACCCCTCCAACAACTTACCCACCATTGACCTAAGGCTCAGTGGTCTAAAGTTCCCTGGCTTTTCCTTACAGCCATTCTTAAATAATGGCACCACATTAGCCAACCTCCAGTATTCTAGCACCTCACCAGTGGCTCTCAATAATAGAGATATCTCAGCAAGGGGCCCAGCAATCTCTTCCCTAACTTCCCACAAAGTTGTGGGAAATGCCTGATCAGGTCCCAGTGATTTATCTACCTTTATGCATTTTAAGACCTCCAACACCACCTCTTCTGAATGATGGATACTTTTCAAGATATCACTATTCACTTCAAGTTCTCTAGCTCCCATGTCCTTCTGCACAGTAAATATTGATGCAAAATACTCGTTTAGTATCTCACCCATTTCCTGCTGTCCCACATGGATGGATACATTGATCTTTAAAGGGGGTCCCATTCTCTCCCTAGTTACTCTTTCGCCTTCAATGTATTTATAGAATTACACTGGATCCTCCTTATTCCTATTTGCCAAAGCTATCTCATATCCCTATTTTTGCCCTTCTGATTTTCCTCTATTATATTCCTACTTGTACTCTTCTAGGGTATCACTCAAGCCCAGCTGTCTATACCTGATTAGTGTCTCTTCCTTCATCTTGACCAGAGCCTCAATTTCTCCAGTCATCCAGCATTCCCTACACCTACTAGCCTTGGCCTTCACACTAACAGGAACATACTGTCCTGAACTCTCATTCTTAAAGGCCTCCCACTTCTCAACCATCCATTTACCAATGAGTGGCCTCCAACAATCAACTTTCCAAAGTTCTTGTCAAATTTGGCCTTCCTCCAATTTAGATTTTTTTTACATTACATTACAGTGTGGAAACAGGCCCTTCGGCCCAAACGACCCACCCATACCCTTACACTTACCCCTTACCTAACACTACGGGCAATTTAGCA
>NW_025133953.1:0-1167 GCF_004010195.1 Chiloscyllium plagiosum
AAAACAAGCACATCCCAGGCTCAGTAATGGGCCAATGAGTTTGCAGCTCAATAGCATTTTTTTCTTGAAACCGGCAAAAAATCAGGTGAAATCCAGACTCTTTCCTCTCTGCCTACAAATTGCCAATCTCTGTAACAACTTTTATTTTCTATAACTCTTTTCACCTCTGTAAATTCTATAGATTTTTCGACATGCATGCATTTACAACATTCTCCAAGCCCGATGAGCTCTCGTTTCAAAAACGACTTTCTCCTCATGGAGACGGTCACAGAAGTAGGGGCGGGGATCGAGTTTTTTGAAGAGGTTAGAGAGAGCAAGGGGGGTTCTGGGTGGAGGACGTTGAAATAGAGAGCTTGCAGAAAATTGAAAGAAAACCTTTCATTCCAGCTGCAGGAGATTAATAAGAGGATGTTCGACTGAAAAGGACGTGGCTTTTCTTGGAGGGTTGAAGCTGCAGTTTTCACAGACTGGGAGATTTGAAGTGGCTATTGAAGGTTAAGGATACGTGGAGGGTTTTAACATCTCGTAGAGATTACAGAGACAGGGAGGATGTTGGAGATGTTTCCCGAGACAGGGAGCGATTTGGTTTGTGGAGATTGCAGAGAGACTGAGCTGTGTAGGATCAGAAGGTAGTTTCAGCATCAGGAACGCAGGAGGGAATCGAGGATGTTAAACAGCTAGTTAGGCATTGGAGGAGGTAACACAACAGAGAAAACTGTGGGGGTTGGAGGAAAATAAAGAGATAGGCAGAGATACAGGTGTTGGGTGAAGTTGCAGACAGAACGAACAATATTGTGACAGGAGGATGTTATGGGGATAATGCGATTGGTCAGGGCAGGAGGGAGTTAGTGACATTGTTGTTTCTGTGGACTGGAGGAGATTCAAATGAATGTGGTTTGTATGGATGATATTAGTTATAGGGAACGGGAGAACCGTAAGGACTTGAGAAAGATTACATATGGAGGAAGGATTGTCGAGTCTGGAGGAGATTCCAGGGAAAGGAGGTTTATTATGGCTTGTGTGAATTACAGAGGTAAGGAGGGATATATTTGCTGGAGGAGAGTGCGGGGATCGCAATAGATCATATGGGATCGAAAAGATTAGAGAGATAGGATATTATTGTTGTTGGATGAGTCTCATGCCATCACACTGAACCACACAGAAGTC